>NC_046664.1:118498504-118505533 GCF_010883055.1 Belonocnema kinseyi
CCGACCGGCAATCGTGCATCTTCGAGTTTCCAAATTCAGAAGAGGAGAAATGGGTTGCGCGCGCAACTCAGTCATTTACAGCGTCTCCTACTATATTCACACAGACACAGCCCTGTCATAGTATTGGACCGCATCTCGTTTCAGATCTGGGATCACTGGTCGCGACAGATAACTATATATTCGGTCGCGCCAAATCATAGTGCATTTGAAATCCAAAATGGTAATAATCTAATTTTACTTTATAAGTGAATGAAAACACAATTTTAATCAAGTAGAAAAGGTCGTAACCGAATTCCACAATTAATTTAATTAATATCTTGACAAAATTATTCTTAAAAATGTTATATAGGCTAAGCGACCAATAACAACAACCTTGACGACAGCGGCCAGTAACAGATCTCTGACTAACAGACTCTGTCAGGGTGGCGTCCCATGATTGCAGAATTGCGTTGTGTTTTGCGTAATGCGTCAATTCACTATAGAAATTTCAGCCAGTAATATTGTCCAAGTTATTCAGAGAAGCACTGCGAAAGATCTTTAATCCATTACTTTTTATGTGAAAACTGAATTTCGCAGATTTCACGAAATATTGACGTTTAGAGGCCTCCTGAGTCAGAAAAAAAAGTTTTTACGTCGGTGTCTGTCTGTCACCTTTATTGTCGTCGACTGTATACCCGATAACTTTTGAAAGAACAATCGGATGGGATTGTGCTTTCTCACACAGTTTGAGTGACCTAAAACCAAGATCGAGTTCGTTAACCAGCTATTATTGATAAAAATTCATAAAGTTAGAGCAATTTCAAAAATTTCAAAATGTTCGAGAATAGGGTTCATTTAAAGTCATTCGAAACTCGCAAGATTCGTATACGAAAAAAACTCGAGAATATGGCCCCAGTCTCTTTTCTTCAGGCTTGCGAAGTGACGCGTAACTCGAGGTTTTATACGTGAATTACCTAAATGAAGTAATTTACGTAGGAAACTGTAAAAAACAAGTAAATTAAATGACAAAGCTGGCGGTTGTCTGTTTTGAACTTTTGAATTTCCTAGCACGTGACATAATCTCCTTCAAACCTTATTTAAATTGAGGATTCTAAATAATAAAATAAAAAACGTTTAAAATGATGAAAAAGAAGATTTCTACGAGGATTCCAAATATCCCATGGAAAGCCCTAAGTTTTGCGAGATTGAAAGCAAAATTTAACAATATAGACAAAAGTGTAGCTAAGTGCCTATTTTGCGATAAAATATTGACAAACGGTGGTTCTAAACTCCTTCTACGTCGTAGGTATGTAAATAGTGTTGAATTATTATTAACTTGCGCAATTATATTATATTATTATGTATTATATTTATTAAAATACTTCAATTATCTTCTAACTTAGACTAGAAAGAATTGTTTATGAATTAGTAAACGTTCAAATGACTTAAGATTACAATAAATTAATGAAGTGTAGATGTTATGTAATTCATGTGAAACAAAGTTACTTTTGATCATGAAGTTACTACCAATAGAAAGGTATCTTTATAACTGTGTTAAATTCAGTTGCTTTTTTCGCGAATTACATTTTTTCATTTTTAGAAAATTATACTGTTAAAGTTTCAATGTTGGATTAATTTACAATATTTACAATAATGAACGATTAATTTGTCATACAATTACTATTTATTCATAAAATATTACTAGATATCATTTCACTTTTATGCTACTAATTACACAGCCACACAAAAAAAGTGTTCGGATCTGGCAACAAGACACACGTATTCCTATAGATTTTGAGGCGCTGAATTCAAATTCGGTATCAAAAATCACCCATCACGTCATGGTTGAGCCATACCCTCAAAAAATGACGAAAAATCATGCACTGAGGCAAATAAATTTCAAACTAATGCCAGTGATGCAAATTATCACTTCAAAAACATGTCGACAACTGTGAAGGATCAACCCTTGCCTGATATCAACTTATTTATCATAACTTTACCCAACAGAACCTGACCTCACCTAACCTGAATTAACAGAAATTTATTGAACTACACGTAAAGCTCTGGAAGCATATTTTCCCAGTAGCAACTCTGTGCCTCGTCGAATTGGTCAACTCGAGTCTAACCTAGAAATAAATCTAACCTAGCCTAACCTAACCTCACGAAACACAATTAAACTGATTGTGTTGTCCCATTGTATTTGCGGTACCGTTTCATACAGCTTCGGCTTAACCTACATAGTTTTAATCTGTCCTAACCTAACAATCCCTGACCTAACCTAACCGATTACGCTGGCAACCCTGTTCTTGCGTACTTTCATATTTTGACATTAATAGCAGTAAATGTCTGGAGTTTCGTAACCGCTTGTTGCTAGCATTATTCGCCTGTGTCTGTAACCAGGGCACATCCACGTGGTGACGGTGGGCAACGGATCCACATTGGCTGAGTCCCTGGGTAAACGGCGTTCATGCCGTCATGGCAGATACAGGTAAATAGTGTATTACGATGGAGGGAAAAACCCCAGTATTGGCGTCTGGTCAGGGTGGGAAAGCGGGCTCTCCGACGTCGTCATCATGCAACCGTAGCTCTTCATCAATGGATCACTTGGTTGGTGTAGAGTCTCATGCTACAAGGAAAAAAACCGCAAGCATTTCTCAATCGCATGCCTGCAAGAATAGCTCAGATTCATTCCGTTACATGTGCAGTAAATATGAAGTGAGCAGTTTGCGAAAATCAATCGACGAGGAAGTGAAAAGTCTTTACGAAAAGTGTTTTGACCGTAAATTGCTACTCCAAGAAACAAAATGGGTTCCTCACGTCATTTGCAATTCCTGCAGACTTATGTTGTATCGTCTAAAAAATTCAAACAACAAAAAGTACCTCAAGTACTCTACACCAACCACATGGAAATAACCCGTTATTGTGAAGGACTGCTACTTTTGTATGAATTCCGTCAAAGGGTTCAACGCCAAAAATAAAAATAACATTTCGTACATTAATGTGTGTTAAGCCGAAGCTGAGTGAAACGGTACCGCAAACACAACGGGACAACACAATGAGTTTAATTGTGTCACGTGAAGTTAGGTTAAGTTAGGTCAGGTTTTTTTAGGTTAGGATAGGTTTGACATCTTTGCAGGTTAAGCCCAACTGATTCAAACGGTACTGCAAACACAACGGGACAACACAAACAGTTTAATTGTTTTTCGTGAGGTTAGGTCAGGCTAGGTTAGATTTATTTCTATGTTAGGCTCGAGTTGACCCATTCGATGTAGCACACATTTGTTACTGGGAAAATATGCTTCCAGAGCTTTACGTGTAGTTCAATAAATTTCTGTTAATTCAGGCTAGGTGAGGTCAGGTTCTGTTGGGTAAGGTTATGTTAAATAAGTTGGTATCAGGCAAGGGTTGATCCTTCACATTAGCCAACATGTTTTTGAAGTGAAAATTTGCATCACTGGCATTATTTTGAAATTTATTTGCTTCAGTGCATGATTTTTCGTCATTTTTTGAGGTTATGGCTCAACCATGACGTGATGGGTGATTTTTGATACCGAATTTGAATTCAGCGCCCCAAAATCCATAGGAATACGTGTGTCTTGTTACCAGATCCACACACTTTTTTTGTGTGGCTGTGTTATTGATTAGTGTTACTAACATTATTGTAGTCAGCAATGATACATGTTTACTGATATTTGCTTATTTCTTTTTTTCAGGAAAATTTGTCTATTCATATAGCCTTATTTATTGATAAAATTGTAAATAATAATTGCAGAACGACCGAAAAGCACACGTTCGCAGTCCACAAACCACATGCGGAGGTTATGTAATTATACCAGATCAGACAAATCACAGCCATCGAAATATTCGCGAGTTCCACATCGACGTAATTTACATTAATTTACATAATGTGGAAAACTTCGAACGTAAATTACATGGTAAATTACTGTAGAAATCCACGTAAATAACCTGAAGTAAATTACGTACCCAACCCTGCTTTTCACGTCCCGACCTTCTTATTATCGCGTTTGAGTCAGAGTGGAAAAATGGCGGCGCCATCGGTCCGTACGCGGGAAAAATGTGTATTTGAATCCTTAAACCTTTTAAAACTACAAGCACAATAGAAATGCACATATTGAATTGCTTAAATTACATTTTAGAAATAAGATTATGACACACGCAACGGTAGGCAACAGATGACCATTTCTTAACGTACAAACAAACCAAAAATGTCGATTCCTATTCTATAAATATTTAATTATTAAGTGACTGATGAGATTAGAATGTTATAAGTTAATTCAACTAATTTAATACGATGCTTGAAACCTCCTGCGGTGATTTTATAGGTATACAATTACAAGCAGCCACGAGCGTTTGAGATGACGACAGTCACCTCTGGATAATTTTTTAGAGCTACCATCTGCCACTCCACGGGTTTCTAGTCGCTTACTTCCTGATGGTCAAGAAAGTTTCTTACAGTGCGATAGGTGTGTAATAAAAACTCCTACTGATCTGCTGCCGATACCCTACTGACTTCTAAATGTTCAAGATTTTCAGTGCATCTTGCGTTCACATTGCCTGTTGCCGAAATCACAATGGGATGAATAGATGCATGGTTCACATTCCTCCATATGGTCTTTACTTCATGCTTTAACTCGCTATACTTGTGGATCTTGGTTGTATAGGTTGACTGCAAATTTCGGTCATTCTCGTCACAATGACAATATAACTTATCTGCAATGATAGCTGTAAGACATTTATAAATTGTTGGAGGACAGGCTATCGGTCGAAAGTCAGATGGATTTTGAGCGTCTCGTTTCTTTGGTAACATATACGTAGTAACCTGGAGTATAAAGCCTGGCATCAGATCTGGGTGTCCAATGATCTTCTGAAAACGCCTTGCCAACACAAGATGAACACTCGTTATGTATTTGTACCAGAAATTGTGCATCATGTCCGGACCTGGAGCTTTACATTTACTTGCCCTTTTCAAGGCCGCTGAAACATCTAAAGCTGTGATGTTTGTCAGTTGCATTTCAGGGTTATTGCTTGCCCTTGCTTCCTGCAGTTTGAACCTCGCAGTGTCCAAATTGCATCTGTTCATTTTTCCCTAAACACCCGACCAGTAGTTAGTCATATCATCCTACTGAGGGACTTTGGTATCTCACTGATTATTTGACTTTACTCTCAGTTCACGATAGAACCTTCTTTCATCTGTCTGAAAGTTTCGATTTTGTTGCCTTTGTGCACTACTTTTCTTGTACAGACGCAGTCTTGAAGTAAGAACATCAAGTCTCTGTCGTTGGGAGTCCATAATCTCATCCAATATTCCTGGTGTTAATGTCTCGATGTGCCGAGGGTGAATCGATCCCTTGCTGGGACAAAAACTGTATTGGCAGCATAGTTTACCGTCTCAACGTTCTAACGGTTGCCACAGCTGCACAGTATACAAGAGTTTACACCTCTAACGCAGTTTGCGCTACGTTCAAATACTTAGTTAAAGCCTTGATGTCGATAGGTGCTATCAGTGCACGCAGATCATTTGTCATGTTCATTTTGGGTAGAGAATGCCTTAGTGTTGGTTCTACATATCTGAACTCTAGTAAAGTATGACCAAAATTCCTTTCAAGGTGCCGTAGTTTTTCTAGGATTTCCTTATCCACATCAACGTTATTGATATCCGGCTGTGGTTCCAATGGATCCGGTAAATGATGTTCATGATCCCTAGCACCTATGCCTTCAGCATCAATCAAGTTTTCGTTGTCCACATCTTCCAAGGCGAGTTCATCAATAGGAAGTTGCTGTATCACTTCCATTTTGATAGCAGCTATTTCAACAGCCGAAAGCAGTCTGTTTACAGATATTGAGCGTTTTTGATCTGCCAGATTCTGCTCATTTATTTTTGTGGCTAGTAATATATTATTATATTATTGAGTTTTTAATAATTGGTATAATGATTATTTATTTATTAATAATTATTATTTTGTAAACGAAAGTTTTAAAATTTCAATAACAAACACATAATTCATAAGGTTTAGAAATTCAAAACCTTAAAATTATACCTTTTCTTCGCCTAATAATTCTTTATATTTTCAAAAGTGTTATGCTTTTGATTCACTCGTAAAGAGATAAAAACACATCGCAGCTCAACCGTTGCAACAGCTGACTCACACATATGCATACACACACACACCCACTGTAATCGTCGGCCATTTTTTCACTCAAGGGCCAGTCTCTCACTTTGGGTGCGTTCCAGGGAACTACTCGGGTGCATTTGGAGCCATTCCACGACGCTAGGCGAGTGTTGGGCTTCACTTGGGTGAATCGTTCAGTGGCCAATCGGGTGAAGAGTGGGTGTCACTCGACAAGTGACTATTTCACCCACTAAAACTATGTAGGTGGAAGTGAGTGAACAGTGGAATTGGCGGGCAGAAGTGGCGGGAATCGCAAGTTTAGTAGCAGACTAAAGTTTAGTATCTTCAGCATCTAAAGCTCAGTATCTTTATTATTTTCCACTATTATTAAACACATTACTCGTGTGTTGGTTTGGTAAAAAAATATTGTTCTTGGTTGAAAACTCACCTATTTGTTTCAAAGCAATTTTTATTGAACCATTTTCCAAATTTGAGATCAAAACATTGTGTAGTTTTGTTACCAAAAATTCCCTAAGTTTTCTTCGATTTTTCGCGATCTATATAGGGATACCTCCTTAACCCTTAAACGGCCAAAACGCCACTACCGGTACACTGCTTTTCAACGGCCAATAACTAAGACTATTCGACACTAGAAAAAATTGAGACACATATATTTGTATTGCTTAAGATCTCCTCTTTCCGACAATGCCAATGAAATTCCTCAAAAAATTTATTTGTTATCCCAAAATGCAGTTTAAACAAAAAAAAACGTAATTTTTCGTGCCTATTTTTTTTGTGAACCATTTTCCAAAGGTTATCGAGTCTGTAATTAACCTGGAATCTCACTAACGGGTGGAATAAATGTCTAAACTTTGAGAATCCATGGTTCAAAGATCGATTTTTCGTTTTAGTATTTTCA
>NC_046664.1:118505633-118540486 GCF_010883055.1 Belonocnema kinseyi
TAAAACGAAAAATCGATCTTTGAACCATGGATTCTCAAAGTTTAGACATTTATTCCACCCGTTAGTGAGATTCCAGGTTAATTACAGACTCGAAAACCTTTGAAAAATGGTTCACAAAAAAAAATAGGCACGAAAAATTACGTTTTTTTTGTTTAAACTGCATTTTGGGATAACAAATAAATTTTTTGAGGAATTTCATTGGCATTGTCGGAAAGAGGAGATCTTAAGCAATAAAAATATATATGTCTCAATTTTTCTAGTGTCGAATAGTCTTAGTTATTGGCCGTTGAAAAGCAGTGTACCGGTAGTGGCGTTTTGGCCGTTTATGGGTTAACTAAAAGCTGCTTAAAGCGCTCCAAGTGGCTGTTGGCAAACTATATCGATTGGTGTTATTCTGGTGGCATCTCATTATTGCAGAATTGCGTTGCGTTTTGTGTAATGCGTCAAATCACTAAACATTTCAGTCAATCACAGTCTTTCTCTGAATAACTAGGATAATATTATTGGTTGAAACGTTTAGTGAATTGACGCATTACGCAAAATGCAATTCTTCAATCATGGGACGCCCCCTCGCGGGCGGCGGAAGGTAGGTGGAAGTGACTTTTTCGCCGGACGCGCCTTCTATATTTATGGCGGGTAAGCCCGCACTGCATCTATAGTGTTCTATATTTCTCGGAAATTTAAAATCCAATCACGTTCTCGTGAATGTGACCGTCATTTTAAGACGACTTGAGAATTTACATAGAATTTGAGAGAATTTTACCTAATATTAAGTAATGGCTTTTCAAGTATTTAATTATTTAAAATTTTTTTAATTTATCTGCTTTATCATCAGAGATTGTACCTTATCGATAGTAGATCAACCCTCCAAACCATGAAGGCAGAAAATCTACACAATATCGATCAAGTTAGGAATCTTCAATAATAGAAAATGCTTAACGTCTTAATAAGACTAGATGGAAAATAATATTTTGAAATTAAAATTCTTTCTTGAAAAAAGATCCTACTCCATCTTCACTCCATTGGGAAACGAACTACGAAACTTTTGATTTCCGGTCAGGTGCTTTTCCAATTAGGCTATTCGAGGGATCAGAATAAGAACTCTTAATTTAAGAACATAACGTTAATTTTTAGCTAGGTGTTAGTGGTACATGTAATTATTTTTAAAAATTTTAATGTATCTGCTATATCATCAGAGATTATACCTTACCGACAAACCATGAAGGCAGAAAATCTACACAATATCGATCAAGTTAAGAATCTTCAATAACAGAAAATGCTCAACGTCTTGAAAAGACTAGATGGAAAATAATATTTTTAAATAAAAATTATTTCTTGAAAAAAGATTCTACTCCATCTTCACTCCATTGGGAATTTTTTCAAAAAATAATTTTAATTTAAAAGTATTTAACTAATATTTAAATTTATATTCAATACGCTAATATTACAATTTTATGTTTTGAAAAAATCGGTTATATTGTTTTTTTTAAACAGTTTATTTTATAACAAGTATAAATAGTCTTATGTTCTGATATAAAAATATCAAAATATTTACGAACATGTTATTTATGAACTTGAAGCTTTACAATTGGAGCATACAAAGACATAATTACCTCATATGTATACTAATTGTGCGAAGAACGATTATTTTTTAGACATAGAAACTGTAGTCTTAAAATGTAGAAGATTCTTATGTTTACAAGAATAATAATAATTTTTAAATTCTCATGAATTCCCGAAGAGCACATTCATGAAAGAATTCTCGGTCATATTCCCGTGCTCCCGGACATATTCTAAGTCACATCAACCAACTCTTTAGAATTCTATGCATCTAACAATACGTTTATAATATCTTCGGCCGTACCCATGATCCAACAAAGCATGGTTCCGCCAACTCGATGCTCAAATGCGTTCGACTTGGAGTTACCGGACGCTCCCCGCCATACTCGCTGTATTGGGGCGAATGGAAGGGGAAGCCCACTGGAAAGTGCAAACGCCGCCGGAACTGGACCCAAGATGTCAGAAAGGTCGGGCGGTCTAGGGTGCCGCCTCATTGGTTGACTTTTTTTTACTTGCACCTAGCGGGACCATGCTTTGTTGGATCATGGCCGTAACTTTGGATCATAGTAAAGGGACTGAAGTGAGAGTGGGAGTAAAGTTTGTTTGCGTTTCGTGTTTAGAAAGTATCATTAGCCCTTTTTAAATGACTGATGATTAAGTAACAAATTATTTCTTGGAAAAAAGGGAAAAGAAGAATCTTCAATTTTCTGACTCTCCGAACCATTCGACGCGATTGTCTTCGTTCTGGGTATCTAACCTATATTTTCCGATACCGTTTAAAGCCCTCAATCGGCAGTTTTGCTTTTGAAACTTCTTATTTGTGCCTTTTGTATACAAATTAATTTATGTAGTATATATAACTGACAACATACCGGATAACTAACAAGTAAATCGGTAAGTTTAGTTACATTTTCCCGATTCTGCAATTCAATCAAAAGTAAATTGGAAAATTAATATGAGCATGTAGCAAATCATTGTTACCTGCATTGAGTATAATTATTAATTACATAAAAATATTAACAGAATTCTATATTTCGAGGAGGTAGCTTCCGAGTTTCTTCGTTTTTATCACAGTGAAAAATAAATAGTTGTACTATTTAACGATATTTTAAAAGACAGGCATTTAAAGTGCCGTCCCATTATTTTAGTTTTCACATTTGTAAAGCATAGTGGGTTATTCTATCAAAATAATTTCAATTCTACTTAATTATTAAATTCGATTATAAATATACTATACTTTCAACTTATTTAAATTTTTAACATCATAAGTGTTATATGGTTACATAATCTTTATTATTTCATAATAAAGAGGTTAGGGATTTCTCATTGCTTTCAGCATTGATCACATTTTGAAGGTAATTAGAATTGAAATACAAAATAAAATATAAAAAGTAATCTTTGAGTATGGGTATTTTCAATTCTAAGTTTAAAAAATTAAATTTCGGCTGTGGATATTTTATGCACTTCTTAGGAAGGTGATCATGAAAATAGCCAAAAATGAAATTTTTCATGTCACACAACTAACCCTTTCAAATATTTCGTGGGGGCTAGACGGCACACCTGCCACTGATACCAAAATAATGTTTTCAAATTATCGTGTGTGTGGGGGGGGGCATAATTAATTATGGTCAAATCCGTGCCCCTTGCCAACATTTCGTTGGTGCGGGAATTCACCCTTGTGACTGGATCCAAAATTAATGTTGTCCAAAAATCCCTACCCCTTTTCAACGTCGCATGCGTGGCGGGAAGGCAATCCTGTGACTGGTGTCAGAAATAATGTTCAGCGAACCAGTACCTCTTTTCCAACGTGTCGAGGGTACGGGGGGAGGCACACGAGGTACTGGTCAGGGTCACAGCAATAATGTTCGACACATCCCTACCTCTTTTCAACGTCTCGTGGCGGTTGGAAAGGCACCTCTGTGATAATGGTCTCACATGCAATGTTCGCCACACCCCCAATCCTTCCCAGCGTCTCATGAGGGCGGGAAGGCACTCCTATGATTGGTCACAAAAGTAATTTTGGTCAAACCCCTAACCCTCATTAATGTCTCGTTAGGCATGGCTGTTTATCGGTGTCTGTATAATTTCTCTTCTGTGAATAATCAGTTAAGCACAAAGATACTTTTTAGTTACACGTGGGGTCTTCAGCGAGGGGAAATTTGGTCCCAAATACTCATTTGCCACATAAAATTCCGACTCACTGTTTTTTTCAACAACCGCGATTTTTATAGTTTGAAAATATATCTTGAAAATTATATTGTTAGATATTTACAGGACCATATTCGCACTCAGTGCGTCAAAATACATTGACTTACGCTTTTTTCCCCTTTTGGGAAAAGCAGCCGGAAAAGGGCTTTTTTGTTGACGCCGGCAGCCTAGACTCCACCTTTATATTAGCATACCCAGTTGTTGTATGTATTTAAGTGAATCTTTTTAAGATCGTTAGAAAACCTTCCAGGAATAGTTTATATTTCACATTGTCACATGTTCCAAAAACGTTGGCCATACGTTTTTAGGACATGAAACCGTCCCTGGAATTATTTTTGCATGCTCTAAAAATGGTTACAGTTCACATATCCTGTGTCCATTAGATCAGTTTTCATGATTACTTCACGGTGATATCCTGTAACTCTTATATGTATTTCTGAAAATTATACGAATTGCTCTAAAAAATTACAAGGAGTCTACATACAATCTATAAAGAAACGTATAGGTACTGCCACTGTTGTTTTGTTTTTCATCGACCGTCAGGGGTGAATCTCCCAGAAGTTAAAAAATTACTTTTGAAATTTCCTGTAAACATAAGTAGACCTGACTAAATGTGCTCGAGCTGTGTTGCAAAAAGTTTGGCTAAAACTAATAATACATTTTATTGAAGCTTCTGCTCGACAACTTCTAACTGTAAGTATGTGAGAATTTATGCCGTAAAAAAAGATATAAAAAATCCTAAGGGATTTTGAGAAAAAATCTCAAAAATGAGTTTTAAAAAACTTTAATTTTGATAATTCTCATAAAAAGAAGATATTCCGTACGATTTACAGAAATGCCTAAGATGTATAGAAATTGACCTGAAGTCAGCAGAACAACTTGTTCTTGCAAATATTTTATATAAACATGCAATTCTTTAAAATTATTAATTTTTTCTCTATGTTCAAAAACTTACAAAAAGCTTCAAAGGTTGTTCAATGTAATAAAAATCATGTCTGATACAAGAAGTCAAAGGCCTGGCAAAGTGATTGAATTTTGAAAAAGTTCTGAATTTTTTTTCGTACATATTTAAAAATTTTAATAATTATTTAAGTACATTACGGCAAATAAAAATTGTTCGAGTTGATAGGAATTGATTTTTTACTAATTATGTTATTATTTAATAATAAAATATATAATGACGTTTGGTTGACTTTGACTGCTTCTGGTATTCTTTATTCAAACCATCTAATAGATATTGCACATGTTTCTGGTCTTCAAAGTCACATCACTTCAATTAGATACCAATTTTTTACTTTGTTCATCAGTTCTATTGATAAACTTCAAGAAAGAAAATCTATTAAACAGGCCAAAAGAAATGTCTCCAGCAAAAAGTCAGAGTATGGTATCTATATGTATTTTGAGGCGCCAAATAAGAATCTGAAATTATTTTTCTCTGGAAAATCACTTTTTTCGGATATGAAATTACCCTTGGTGTTGAAATAGTCTAGAAACAGGTTATCGCATTATCTACCCAGGAAACAAAAATCCATTCACTTCTTTTCAATGGGTTTCGAGGGATTTTGAATTGCGTATCTGTCACTGGAATTCCAGATTACCGCCGATTGGTTTGTTAAAGACTTTTAGTCGTTATAATTTTTTTGACCAACTTATATGCCGCAAAAGCCTTTACAACTTTTAGAACTGAAATAGCAAAAGGAATCTTGTAGATTTGCGCATGATTTCTTTTAATCTCTCAATAATTTATAAATTTAAAAAATCGTGTGAAATATGACAGCTTAACCTCAAAAAAGTCGACCTCATTCAAAAAGAAGGAAACCGATTCAATGTGACCTTGCTTGAAATAGTCATTGCAGTGCATGGCAGATTCGAAGCTACTTGAGAAAATGACTGATTCACATAGTCGCAAACCGATTCAGTTTTAACTGTCTGAATCTGCAAATGACAGATACGCAATTCACAGATTCGTCTTTTTATTGGATTCTTTTTTCCTGGGTACTATATAAAATTAAAATTTGTGCCGTTGAAGCTCGACACCGTCCACACCGTTGCAAAGATCGTCTTGAAAATATATACAGATGTAGATTAGGCACTGGAGATGACTTCCGGACAGGTCGTGAGAATATTGGGGGGTGATGGAGCGGGGGCACAGTTTTTGAAATGTTTAAAATCATGTGGCTTAAAACGTGTGATGCTAATAAAAATCCAGGCGAAGGTAGGAGGAGGCACAGCCGCAGTTTTCGACCAATCGGCATCGAACTATTCAAGCATATTGTTTGAGTTTCGGGACGGCTTGTAATAATATGGGGGGGGGGGGGATTTTTCAAAATATATAAAAAAGTAAAGTATGGAGGCAAATACCAGAGTAAAATTTTTATAATTAAAAACAATTACAATTCTCTGTATTTAAGTTCATATTTCTGTTTTACCTCCTCTGTTTTTTCCACGTTGAGTTCCGACTTGAGTACGAGTTATATGATTTAAAATTCAAAAACACCGTTTTTATTTTATATTTTCCAGCTTTTAATTCTTTTTTCGCATTTAGAGCATTCCTTAAGCTTTGTACAAATTTCACACATGATTTGGAATTTGTCTAAACTGAATTTGACAACTTAGATACAGTTTCTAAAATCAAAATTCGAAAAATACAGTTTCCATGTTCTGTATTCAAGGTTTTATTTCTCATTTCATTTCTCAGAGTTTTTTCCAACTTTAGTTCAAATTTCGCTATCGATTTTTCAAACCGAAATTTTACTATAAATACTTAACATTTTATGTTGATTCCATTCCAGTATTTTCATGTTCAAACTTAATATCAAGAGAAAACATGTAAGTAACATCGACTGCGATAAAAAAAATTTGACTTATAAAGGCGTAGTAATAAATGAAGTTATTCGTAAGTAATAAAATGTTCTTTATCGTGTGTTACCATACGAAATCTGCTTTTTGGGCCTGAAATTAACCGTGCTATTTAACTTATCTGGAAACAGGTCAGGCATGATATCTTTATGTATTTTGGCGCGCCAAATACGAATCGAATACGAAAAATTCGAATACGAATATTAGTTTTCAACAAGCAGGTCAAGGTTTTTCCTTAGGCGCGGGAGTTTAATGAGAAAATCAGCTTTTTGGGATGTGAAATCACCTTTGGTATTGCATTCATCAAGAAAGATATATAAATACATGAAGATATCATGCCTGATCTGTTTCAAAACGATTTAAATAGAAAAGGTAATTTCATACCCGAGACAGCTAAATTTGATGGGAATGTTCTACATCTATGGAGAAACCCTGACGGACTGGAGGAAACCAATGTGAGATTCGTATGAAGCGCACCAAAACACATAAAGATATCATGCTCTGACTATTAACTAACACTTATATACTGTTTACAATATTTACAATTTTCTTACACTTGCTTCCTCTCCTATTTATGATCCTTCCTTCTCCATTCTTCTCTCCTTCTCCATCTTACCAAACACTCCCTTCATCCATGCTACTGTCCTTTTGTCCCCCATTTCATGCAACAATACCTCCATGTTTATCCCACTCATTTACACCTCTTGACACTCCTTCTACCAGTGCTCTACTCTTGTGTCCCCCTTCCCGCACAATTCACACATTATCTTCTTTCTAGAAAGCCTGAACCTATTGTAATCCTCCATGCATCCGCATCTCACCCTCGCTATAAGTTCCTGACTTCCTTTCTCTCCTTTCTCACACAAATATTACGCTCTCTCCCTTGGAATAATCCACACATAGTACCCGTTAAACCTTGACTCCCTTATTCTCTCCTCCCCTTCTGCCTTCTCTCTCTCTCTCTCTTTGCATGTCATTCTTCTTAACAATCTCATATGCCTTCCTTCCTTCCTCGTGCATCCTTCTTACTGCATCCACCCGCAATACATTCGTTCTAAAATACCTTTCTCTTTCCACTTCCATCTTCCTACCCCTAAATCTGTTCTCTTTCTCCTACCAACATTCCCTAACCAGCTTACTTCCCCCCTCTTCTCACAAATTTCTTCTCATATTTACACGCTCGACTCCTTGTTATAATCCCTAAACTCGTTCTTCCTGTCTCCCTCCTGACAATGTAGTTAAGCGTATTCCTTGCAAAATCAGTACCCACTTTACACCAGTGTCCTCCATACCTATCTCATTGGTAAATTTGCCCTTCTCGCTCTTTTATATGACCATCCGACTACCCCATTCCTCCGAAACATGAATCCCAGGTACACATACTCTTTCACCTCCTGTACCGCCTTTTCCTTCCAGTTCCCTCTCTTATCCCTCCCACATGCATTTCTGAACACCATAACATTGGACTTTTCCGTATTTAACTTTTACCTATTTTTATCCAAGTATCTTCTGAACCTTTTCATCATCTTCTTTAAAGCTTCCTTGCTCTTTGCTAGTAGCACTATGCCATCTGTATATACAAGTGACCATATCCTGACTTCTCCTACCCTAACTCCTCCTACGCATCCGGTTTACTTTCCATATCCGCGATTAAAATTGCAAGAATCGTTGGGCTAAGCTGACACCCTGGCCTAAACCCCCTATCCGTCAAGAAACCCTGCAAAATTCCCTCCCCGGGTAAAAGCTACCACAAGGTTTGCATTCAGCCCCTTAACCCTGCCGTCGGGGAGCCTATTGTTTCGGCTGAGTCGAGCGTTGGTGGTACAGTGTTATTCAACAAGGCGCAAGGTTTGCACTGCGAACCCTACGCAGTATCCACCATCACGATACATTAAGAAGAAAAAGAGAGACACTAGGAAGAAAGTTCCATCTCTTGAAGCCTTCTTCTTTCTGCAATCCCGTTTGCCATATTGTTCCCATTTTTTTTTAAATTAGAATTTCCTCCACATTCATCGTGAAACCGAGTTTTTTTGTAGAAGCCCCCAATATAAACAGCCGAGAACAATCGGCCATTTTCAGGACAAACACATTTTTTTACGAACGAATAATTGATTTTTTTGAATACGTGCAATCAATTATTCAAATAAAAAAAATATTTTTCAGGTACAAATAATTTAAGTATCAACAGGAAAAGAAAGGAATTTTTAACAAGCAAAAATAAATTTCAATAACAAATTATTTTAGTTTTCACAAGTGATGAATTTTAATCCAAACTCTTCAATGTTCAATCAAAAAAGATGACTGGGCCCCATAATATGTAGTGCTGCACTGTGTCTCTCTTGCGTCTTGTTGAAGAAGACTGTACCGCCAGCGCTCGAATCGACCGAAACAATAGGCCCCCCGACGGCAGGGTTAAGGGGCTGAATGCGAACCCTGTGGTAGCTTTTACACCCCTCCCCTCCTGCCACCCTATCTTTCGTCTCTTCATATATACCTCCCTTACTCTTGATCAGGCCTCTCTCCACTCTTCCATCGCCTCCCACAACCTCCCCTATCTACCGAAGGAAACGCGCCTTTTAAATCTACAGAAAACGCGTACACTTTCGCACCCTTTTTACCGAATTCTTTATCCACCACGTGCTGCAAGACGTAAATATTGTCTATAGTACTTTTTTTGTGGGCCAGTGTTATTATCAAAACTAAAGTCCGATACTGAGTATTGATGAGAATTTTTTAGAATTCAGATTTTTTTTTAGAAAATCCCTTTACAATTGCATTGATTAATAATTATACACTAAATTGTTTATTCCAAATCCAAAAAAAAAATTCCCTAATTTTAAAATTTTTTATTTTATTTTAACAGGTGCCGGTTTTGACTTGAAGTTTCCCATGTAAAATGCATGGGGAAAAATCAGTTTTTTGAGTTTTTGGAATAATTTCTTAGGGTTTGAAAAAATGTGAGGGGAAAGTATGGGAGCCTGTAGAGAATTATCCAAAGAAGAATTTCATCTATCAGAAACATGAGTTTGACACCCCTAACACACCCCCACGAGTACCTGAAAACTACTCTTAAAACAAAAAATGTTAATTTTTCATTAAATCGACCTTTTGAACAATGTATTCTCGCATTTTTTTATTACAAATTATTAATATAGGTCTAGTCGATACTTTTATTATCATTGGTTAATTAATTTTCAATTATTTAAACAAATAAAATTAGTTTAAATAATTTTTTTCTCGAAAATTCGTTTTTTCCCCTGAAAATGATTACTGTTTGTCTAGTAGAGTATTTATTAACATTAGTTAATTGATGTTTTATTATTTAAACAAATAGGATTTGTTTCAACAATTTTTTTAGTGGAATATTTATTAACATTAGGTAATTGATTTTAAATTGTTTAAACGAATGGAATTTCTGTATAAAATTTGTTTATTAGAAAGTATTAATATTTTTCCATTGGAATATTTATCAACATTTGTTGATTAATTTTTAATTTTTTAAATTTTTTAATAAAAATTACTACTTAAATATTAGTGATAAATTAATTGTTAATTATAACTGATGAACATTACACTAGACCAACAGATATAATATTTATTTTTAAGAAAGTCGAAGCGAAATTATTTAAACTGATTCCATTTGTTTAAGCAACTAAAAATTTATGAACTAATGTTAATAAATATTCCACTGGACCAATAGTAAGAATTTTTAAGGAGAAAAACGACATTTTGAAAAAAATTGTTTCAACAAATCCCATTTGTTTAAATAATAAAACATTAATTAACTAATGTTAATAAATATTCTACTAGACTCATGGTAATCATTTTTAGGGGAAAACGAATTTTTGTAAAAAAAAAAATTATTTAAAAAAATTCTACTGTTCAAATAATTGAAAATTAATTAGCCAATGATAATAAATGTATCTACTAGACCAATATTAATAATTTTAAGTAAAAAAAAGCGAGAATACATTGTTAAAAAGGTCGATTTCATGAAAAATTGTCTTTCTAATAGACATATGAGCTTTTAGGCGAAGCGAAATCAATTTAGAATGCGTAATTCGAAAATCTTTTAATTACAAAATTTTCCATTTTATTTTTAAGCTGAAATATGTAATTTAAAGAATTTCAGAATGCAGGCTTAAAGTCTTGAACACTCAAAAATTAAAAGCGTTTAAAGTGGAGAATTTTTTATAAAAAACACTGATCATTTACTATTTATTACTTATAAAAATGTTTAGAAGATCTGAAAAAGTTTCAAAAACAATTTTAAATTGGAAAAAAAGAACTTCTAGATTTTTCAAGATTTGGAAATAATATTTTTAAGTTTGTTAAGAATGTTTTAACTTTTTAGAATAAATATATTTTATGTTATAATTTACAAAGTATTCAATTTAAAAAAAATTGTTTTTTCTTTCGACTTTCAATGTTTTCATCCTAAAATTGCTGAAAATAATAAAATTTTTAAGTTCATTGATTGATTTTTTAATTTAGAACATTGAAAATAATAACGTGGATTTATATTTTTGGAATTGAATTTGAATTTTTGAAATCTACATTATGTAAAAGTTAAAAATTCCAAATTTTCAGATTATCTGCATTTCATTTAAACTTGTTCAATGGAAAAGTGTAACTACTTTCCATTTTGTACGTGTAAATCATTGAGCATTCGACTAAATAAGTATTTTAAATTGCAAAATTTTTAAACATCGATTTAAAAAGTTTAAAACAGATGAGTTCCAATTTGAATGCTACAATTTTTAGTTTGTTTTTTATAACTTCGAATGGAAAAATGATTAGCCTTAGAGTTCGATTTTTTTATTTTATTGACCGTGAAACATGTTTGCGAATCGAAAAAGACACGGGAAATAAGGGATTTTTATTCTTCGAATAAAATTGTCACCCGGATATGCGTACGTACGAACTTAAAAATCGAACTTAAAAAATATATACATATATATTAAAAATTTGTCATAAGGACAACCGCAGGATTTCATCGGGAGCGGGTGCTAATCTGAAAAATTGCACCCGCTGCCAAAGAAATCGCGGTAAAATTTCAGTCACAACCACGTCTCACGACCGTGGGATAGGTGATTACAGTCTGTAACGGAATCAATACGACGATCCGGCAAAAGTTTCGTGCACCCTCAGAACACGGAGCGATCCAAGAACTACTGCCTTCTACATTTTTCCCGAAAGTGTTTCAGCATATCGTTGACACGCAGTGATGCTTTTCAGGCTATTAACGAGTGAAAGCTTGGCACCTCCAAGAGCGCCGATGATAAGGACGATTAGTTTAACAGAATATTCCAGGTACAATCGTTGCAACTCCCTTATAAGGTATCTATACCTATCTTTCTTTTCATTCTCCTTGAGTATGATGTTTTTGTCAGCTGGTGCCGAAAATTCAATAACGAACATGGTTCGCTTCTTGAAGTCAAGAAGAACCATGTCAGGCCTCAAATGTGCAACGGAAACAATTGTCGAGAATATAAAGTTCCAGTATATGCGGCACTTCCCATTCTCGACAATTGACTCGATTTCACTAGGAGCGTTTAGAGGAGTGATATTAAAGTTAATGTCGTAAGAGTGACAGAGATGGTAATAAAGCACTCTTAGTACCGCATTGTGCCTTTAGATGTAGGTCGTTCCCGCATGAGTTGGACAACTAGATAGTATGTGAGCTAAATGCTCGGGGTGTGCATGGCACGCCTTGAAGCTATCATCGGGAATGTATTGGCTCAAAATATGGCGACGGTATTTTAAGGTGGAAATGACACCGTCTTGGCATGCCAAAATGAAACCCTCCATACCAGACTTCAATCCGGGCGATTTAAGGAAAGCCAACGTTAGCTCACACGGCATTGAATGATCCTCCACATTTCTGTGGAAGATACCGTGGATCCTCTTATCGAGAAGCTGTTCACGAAGGTTTTTCTTTTGTGCTTTCTTAATCCGGGCTTGCAGGAGTGAATACTCGATATAGATAAGATTTGATGCATTTTGCTCACCCATAATACTGAAGTTATGTCCAAGTGTTTCAGCAGCCTCCTCCGCTGCTTTGTACAGTAACGCTCCTTTTCCCACTTCTTAGTGATTCCTGACCATTTTAAGAAGAGGGTCTCTTCTATTTGCCACTCTATATGCTCTACCCAGAATAATCCCGTTGTGAAGACATTTAAGATTCAATATTTCGCGACCACCATGACGGTGCGAGATGTAGAATCACAGAACAGAAGACTTTAGATGCATGCTTTAGTTCATGTGTATAGCCTTTTCGATATCTTACCCTTATTGTTTAAAACTATTGTTATTAACAAAAAAGCTTAATTAAGAAAATCGATTTTTTCTTGATTTTTGTATTATTCTATTGTACAAAATAAAACTTCACTCTCAGGGTATTTTTTCGTACGACTAGGCATTATTTATTTATGGTCATATAAACAATATTTTTTTGATAAACACACTCTCCCCGAAAATCCATCATTTTAAAGTTACTAGCGGTTATCTTTTTTTTATATCCTTAATTTTACCATAAAGAATGTAATTATCTTGGGAGAGTGAACAGTTTTATTGTGTGCCATGGATTGATGAAAACAATTATTTTCTTAATTGAGCATTTTTATTAATAACACTAGTTATCAAAAATTTTGGTCAGATATCGAAAATGCTACCCAAAATAATTACATTCTTTATGGTAAAATTAAGGATATAAAAAAAGATAATCGCTAATAACTTGAAATTGTGGCTTTTAGGGGAGGGTATGCTGATAAAAAATACACTGTTTATAAGGCCATAAATAAATAATAGCTGGCCGTACGAAAATATATCGCGAGAGTGAAAAGTTTTATTTTGTGCCATAGATTAATACAAAAATGAGGAAAAAATCGATTTTCTTAATTGAGCTTTTTAGTTAATGACAATATTTATGAACAATAAGGGTTAGATATCGAAAGTGCTACCCAAGATAATTACACTCTTCATGGTAAAATTAAGGATATAAAAAAAGGTAAACGCTAGTAACTTGAAAATTGTGGCTTTTAAGGGAGGATGTGTTTATAAAATATACATATGTGACGCGATCCGAGAAAAGGGAAGTACTAGGCAAAAAGTCGATTTTCGGATTATGATGGATTCTATCAGTTCTTTAACTGATCTTTCTAGGGGTGCTATCAAAAACCTTTTATCTTTATTATTTCCCGAGATATAAATAATTGAAAAAGAGTCTGAACGCGTGCGGAGCGGCAGGTTGACGCGTACTCTCTTCTTCTTCCATTTCCCCCACTACTCGCCGCGGCCCCTGTGTGGTGCTCTCCCTTCGATGATTGCGAAAACCAAAAGGAAAGATTCAGTTGATACTGAAACGAAGGTTGCCAAAAACAAAATATTATTGTTTCCCTTTTTCCACTTGCGTCAATGTCATAATTTTATAATAAAAATGCAAGTTAGAGCATACAAAATTTTTGTTTACCAATTTTTTTAAGATTCAAAAATTTTATGTGAGGCCATTCGTAGTACTGAGAAAGCCGAATAATTTATTTCTATCAATCTAAAATGTTAAGCCAAAAAACGCCTGATATGAAAAAAGTCAAGAGAAGAGAAATGTTACTTTTTAAAAGTCCTTCAAGAATATCGTTACAAGTATTTGAATTTTCTAAACGATCGAAAATTCAAGTTTTGATCATACAAAAAGTAATCGAAATTTACATTTGATGCGCAACCATGCAAGATACGAATAAAGACGACTGCATTAAAATTTTAGTACTAAAAAGGATCTAAAAATCGTTTATTACTTACTTTTTGATAGGGTGCGTAGTTTTTGTTTTATTCGTGAAAAACTACATTAAAAATAAACAAATTATATTTTTGGACAAGCGACACAAACTTCCAAAAAAATAAACGGACGAATGTTGTTAAACTAAGAAAGAGCTACACATTTTTTTAAATCGTTTTTTGATAGGATGCATAGTTTTTGTTTTAGGCGTGAAAAATAACATTCAAACTTAAAAAATTAAATTAAAAAAAACGGCATAAGATAAGAAAAAAAAGTGTGCCAATGCAGAATCCAATGTGATCAATCTTTCGAAAGTTATTGTGTTTATACGATACAGACTAGACAATGACCTTCGTAAACATCGTTTTTCCTGGCTCCGGGGTTCCCATATCGTGGAGATTTGATGAAAACCGACAAAGTGAAATTTTACATCAAACCAATACCTTTTCATTAGGATGAGGATTCAATATTAAGGGCAGCACTTCTATTAACTATGACTGCATTTCCAGGATAAAAACATTGATTGAAAAAGAAGGTAGCAGAACTGCAAAAAATTGGCATAGCGTCTTTATCAAATTTTTGGTTAGAAGCCATTCGTTCATTGCCTTTAATATATGAAAACCTCTGCCAAGTTTTTGTCACGTGATTTCAATTTGATTGGGAGTTTGGGCGCTCCCAATTTTGAACCATTTTTTTTGTAATTAAATATACAGCGGGAAAACAACGAAGCACTCTACCGTGACTTAAGCTTAAAATTAACTATTTAAAAATGATTTCACCTTAAAACATTAGGTATAATATTATCAACAAAAGTGGAAATATCAAAAAGAATTTAATGCAATATAAATGGCTTACTGTTGTATCTCTTTTACAACTGTAAAAATATTGGCAATCGAAACATAATCTGTACATACTTCTTTACAGGATGCAGAACTCATGACTATATTTGGAGAAAATAATTAACAGATAAATATGCCTCAACCTGATCTCTCCAGAATTCACTATAAAAAATGCAGGTATCCGTCATGCAACCTTACATCTCGGGATGGTGTTCCTGGTCTTACTTTCCATGCATTTCCTGTTCGTCAGTCGGATCGTTGCATAAAGTGGTTGGTCAACTGTGGATTGGATGATTGGGTGGAAATGTCTGAAAAGGAACTTAAGCTGCGCTATATTTGTAGCAGGCATTTCTCTGAAGACAACTTTTACGCCACAGGTCGATTAAAACGAGAAGCCGTTCCGATCATTCTAGGCTTAGAAACTCACAGTATGAAACAAAATAAAAAAGGTACAAAAATGCGCAGAATAGTTTCAACCGAGGTAGATCTATTAAAAAAACAAATTGAAAAGCTAGAAGCCAAAGTTGAAAAAGAAAGGCAAAAAAAATTGGAAATTCGAGCGAAATTATGTGCAACGAGAGTTGCGTTGTCTCGATTGAAAACGAAGCTCACCGAAGGGACTTTTCAAGATATTTATTTAAATAAGGCTTTGGCGAACAAACTTGATGGTTTCGTGTTGACTTTCATACGCATGCAGCTGTTCCATAAGCAATCAACCTCTTACACTACTGATGAACAACGATTGTGCATGATGATGCATTGCATTTCCCCTGCTCTTTATTCCAAAATGCGGGACGATTTCAAGTTTGTACTTCCAAACGAAATAACCATGGTACGATGGTTTAATAAACTTAACATCTCGCCAAAGAAGGCGAACTTGTCAGGATCTTATAACTTCGAAAAAATAGAACAGATGTTGAAGGAGGAACGTGAAAGCAGAATAATCACTTTCCCAATAGAGGGAGAACACCGGGAAGATATTAAAATTGATAGGTTAAACCAATTCCTTGATATAGAGGAGTCTGATGATGAGGAAATGGAAGGTTTCAAAGAGGAAGAGGGTTTAGACGGCGAAAAGATGGAATATTCAGAAGAACAGATGCAACGATTAACAGAACAGCATCTTCAAGCATTAGAGGACGAGGAAGGGCAGATGGAGGCTTTGGAGGAACATTTACAAGAATATCCAGAGGAGCACCTTGAAGTTTTGGAAGACGAGGTACAGGAATCGGATATCGTTTATCGGGAAGACACACAGTTGGTGCCTATCGAAAGAGAGGCCAAAAATTTAGAATATGTTTCTGTAGCTTATTACGAAAGGAGAGATGATGGAGCACTGACGCCTGTGTCTTACCTAAAAGAAAGAGAAGAAGCTAAAGGGTTGACAGAAGTACTTGATCTGGAGGATGAGGTTAATGTTGAAGAGTACAGTATAGTAGAAGAAATGGAAGAAATTGATGATGAGTTGGGGGCTTCGCAATCGACAATTGAAACCGAGGAATATATTCTTAATTAACAAAATTGATTCGTTTACTGGAAATCCGAGACAAGTCAATTTTTATATTATCTTCTAGAATTCAACTGAGAATTGACTTGATCGTTTTTCGAGACAATGGCTCAATTTTTGTTAAGTACTGTATATTAGATTATAACACAAATGTTTGGACGACTGAGGATAATACAGTGATGTTTTCATTAAAGTAGATAGATATTTTTTTAATGCGATGTCTGAGCGAATTTTTCAAGGCAGAAAGAAAATGTTTCTTTCAATCACTTGAAAAATAATAAATATATGCCTGACATAGACATATGTAAATTGAACTTTTAATATTTTCTTCCAGTATAACTGATGTTCCCACTTCGAAGCATTAATAATTTGATTAGACTTTGTGCTTTAAAAAAATGTAGATTGTCTGCATCAATTTCAAATAATGAAGAGTGAATGTGATTATATTCTCAAATCGGCAATGACACTAAACCTTGCTGTTCGAAACATTAGCCCCTACTGAATTCTGAAATTTTCTTGCATTCTTTTATTTCTCGTCAATTTTTAAAAATATTTTTATTTTAGGTTCTCAAACATGTGTATTGAGTATGTGCGCTTAAATGGTAGCGCTTCCGCGGTCTCCTTGTAAGTAGGGTAGGGTGGGGCGAAATGAGCATAGTTGTCCTTTTCACGTCAGTTTTTAAAATCTGCTAATTCATTGCTTGAAAGTAAAAAGTTATGTATATTCTACAGACGTTTTTAAGTAAAATTTTGCCAAGATAAAAATAACTAAAAAAGTATATGCCGAATTAGAAATAAAAATAAAGAACTTGTGCGCTTGGCTCGTATCTTATCATGTCTGGGGCGAAATGAGCCAGGCACTGGGCCGGGTTGGGCCACTTAATTAAATGACTTATTATACAGGGTCATTTTTTCAACTTGAAACTTTCAAATATTTCAAAAAATAGGCACTCTATGAAAAAATGTTATCAATTAAAATTTAATCACAATGCACTGATGTTAAAATCGGTTCCCCCACACCGCCTCCTGGTGGTGGGGGTGGGGGAAAGTTCGAAATCTTAATGGGAACCCCTATTTTTTATTGCATATTCGGATTATTTGGATAAAAATGCGTATGATTTGTCTAAAACATTTTTCTCGTTTCGTGGTAGATGGCGCTACAATCGACGAAATTCAATTACGATTACAATTCTGCAATACTCGAAATTAGTCTTAAAACAAACTACTACTTTTAGCCTAACCCAGGAACAACGACGTGGACGTAGCAGGTTTCTGTTCCCTTCAGGGTGCTTGATTAACGTGAGTCCTCTCGCATCTCACGATTCGAGGTACTCAGGGAATCATCTTTTAATTAAAGTAAGTGCTCAAAATGATGACTTTCGGTTTCAATGCACTTATTAATCCGTAATTCAAATGAGTTTACACAACGGGGAAGTGTATCTTCTGGATTTTCAGCACATGCACTTGTAATTCGGTCAATCATATTCTCACGTGTTGTTGCTTTTTTACACTTTGTCCTTCAGATAGCCCCACAAAAAGAAATCTGGTGAAGTAAGATCTGGCTATCTTGCAGGTCAATTTATCGGACTTCCTCTACCATTCTAAACCACATGTTCTGCCGTATTTCTAAGCTCAAATCTTCAAGCAATATTGGCAGTTAATTTTCCAAAATGTCTTGATATTTTGGACCACTTAAGCTGCAGTCGCTCAACTATTCCATGGTTCGTAAAAGACGACTCGTCAGAATAATACATAACGAAAAAAGTTGATATTTTGTTGTATTTGTTCACGTGCCCACTGACAAAAAGCTACAGCAATTTAATTATTTTTTCCCGTGACTGTTGTACGGGTCTTTTTCTTAGGCTGAGCACTTCCATCAGTAGTAAATTTTTCAATAGTACGATAAAATAAAGCACGTGACACAATTCTATTTGGAAAACGCTGAGTGTAGAGATTGGCAGCATTATCACGATTTTTTCCAGTTTCTCTATACACCAAAACCATTTCAATTTTTCCTCGTACGGTTAGATACTCTATTGTAAAGTAGTATTCGGAATAATCTTTGATCTAACTAAAATGAGTTTTGTCTTAAATGTATGTCTTCTAATTTACTGTATTTAAGGAAAGAAAAAAATAAACACTTTCGTAATGTTTCAATAGCCTCCGCTGACGCCAATCGACAATAATGTCAGAGCTAAAATTTAGGAATATTCAGGAAACACTGTTAATGTAAATGCATTACGTAATAATAACTTCTCAAGAACGGACATACGTTTTGGCATTTTTTTCAAAATAAAAATGACCAAAGAGATCCAAAGCTCTATTGCCCTTATTTTTAACCGACTTCAAAAAGAAGGAGGTTCTACCTACGTTCGTTGCGATGTATTTTTTTTATGTACGAGTTTTTATTGCACTCGTTCAACGATTCTGTAGCGATTTGAAAAATTCTTTTTTTCCGTGATCAGTCATGTCACAATGAAAATGGTGTATTTTTTATTGTTAATGTATTGCAGAATCGTAAGCGTGCATTCTCAGTAACAGTAAAATGAAAAAAAATTGATTTTTGTCGATTACAGTGCCATCTATCGCGAAACGATAAAAATGTTTGAGACAAATCACACGCATTTTTATCCCAAGAATCCGAATATACAATAAAAAATAGGGGTTCCCATTTAAGATTTCGAACTTGCCACTACCCCCACCCCCAGGGGGCGGTGTGGGGGGACCGATTTTAACATCAGTGTATGTACTCCTCAGAGTAATTAAATTTTTATTCAAAACATTTTTCATGGAGTGCCTATTTTTCGAGATATTTGGAAGTTTCAAGTTTAAAAAATCACCTTGTATATTATTTGTAAGTAAGAGCCTTGTTAACTTAGAGTATTTTAAAACGAAAGCATATCTCACACATATTTTTCCAACATTGAACGGAAAATTTAAAGTATTTAACGTTAAAATAATGCAATCCTTAATCCTAACCTCTACCCTGCCGATGAAAACGCACTGAAAAAGCAAAGAAGCCGCACTGGTCAGTGCCGGCTCAGTGCTGTTTCTTCAGCACTATCTGTTCCGCTAGTTTAAAATTTTGAAATTATTTACGAGTAGGTTATAAATTCAGAATCTACGGGTGTCGATTATTTCAGATATCTAACTTTTTTATGTTTAAAATTGGACTGAATATAACGTATCTCGTGGCTGGAATGACATACGCCAAAACAGACAACATTTTTTAATTCAACTTCAAAGTAGTATATTATTATATAAGTTATTATTTAATTCATAAATTAAACAAAAGTGTTAATAATTTGAAGAAAATTCTAAAATGGAGTCGGTTTGGTTGCGGCCAGCTACTGTAAATAGCTCTGTCCGCCCGGTACGTCACGAATACAATAAGACCGTTATATGATCGTCCCATCATTTCTCAGTGCCGTTTAGGAGCTGAAAATCAGCACAGACACTGAAATGGCACTGGCGGCCCAGTGCCGTTCACGATTTATACAAACATATCTTTTAATAATTATATTATAGAAATAAATATAGGAATTTTGCGAGTTACCCATGTACATTGTCTGAGTAAAAGTTAAATTCTACAATACGAAAACTCCCAATTACAGACTAGTCTACTACAGAGTTACTACATGACACTGAATTTCATATATATTGGAGTATGAAACCGTTTTAAAAAAATGTTTGCTATACTTTTCAACCACAACAATGTTTTTTTTTAATGCTTAAAATTGGAATTAATAGAACGTTTCTCGTTAGTGGAATAAGAGACGCCAAAAAAAGACAACATTTTTGAATTCAACTAGAAAATTGTATATCAGTATATAAGTTATAATTATAAATAAGTATAGTGAGAAAATTCATCAATTAAAAAAAAGTGTTAATAATTTGAAGAGAAATTTAAAAAGGGAAAGCGGATTAGCCACGACCAACTATTGTAAATAACTCTGCCCGCCCGGTACGTGACGAATACAAAAGGAATATTATATTACCGTCGCACCACTCTTAAAAGGGCCATTAAAAGGATCTTGAAAAGGACCCAAATCTCTCAAACTATCTTCGAGACTATTTTGTTTCAAATCGACTTTGTTTATAGACTCAAATGGGCCAGGCTATTTCGCGAAAGAAAACTCAGAGATTTCTTTCGGTAGGGAAATGCACCAGAAAAACAGTGCTCTCTTCTGGTTGACAGTAACTCATTATTTTCTTATGTCTAGAACAGTGCTGCTTTCATACTTTTTCCAAGCACTTTTGTCGACAAGATTAGTTTTTTATACGTTTAAACCATAATTAAAACCCTGCACAATCTAATAATATGAAACATTGCATCCTCACCTACTGACTGCTATACTAAGAGGTTAGGTTAATGAACAGGAAGAGGTGGCTCATTCCGCCCCATATGACACTTTTTAGTCAAATCAAAATTGTTCCTATTTCGGTTTTACAATTATATATAAGTCTGTTGAAAACTTAAGGTTTAATAGCTAAGCTATCTAAATAAACACTGGAAAAACATCGAATATATGATTTTGCATGATTCTTTGCTTTCGTTTTTTCCAAATTTATTCAACATTAAGCAAAAAATAAAAAAAGTTTGATAATGTTCTTCCTGATATTAATAAATGTAAAAAACAGTTACAAAAGAAATGATAGTCTACAAAAAAATTGAGTGGCTCATCTTGCCCCCTATGCTCATCTAGCCTCACCCTACCCTACTTTGTGAATTTAACATTTTTTACGCGTAGCCTATCTCCTACCGTACAAAACATAATTGTAGTTCTGCAGTCGCCACCTCGAATGCTGCTATTTATTTCTAAACTTCAAGCCCCAGAAAACTTGGTCGTGAATTCGAACTTAGTTAGTTTGCATCGCTCGTTGCGCCATCTTGTGGAAAAAATCAAAATCCTTGATTTTTCACAGTATGAAAGTTGTGTTGTCATGGCAACTGATAAACAAAAACAGTTGCACTTTTGTGGAATTTTTAATGATTACATTCGAAATTTCTTCAATTTGGCACATTTAATATCGTAAAGTGAGACGAGAGCGATTGAGTATTCTAACATGGTGGACTGAAAAGCATTGTTTGGATAGGAGATTGACTAAAATTAATTTTTTTAGATGAAAGAAGGCATAAAATCGTGATATCACTTTGCTTTTCAGACTTTTTTTCAGACTGCTTTTGTGACAGTTAGTGGTGGCAGATTTCGAAATTCAGTAGTGCGTTAAAGTGTGTTTTTCAAAGATCTCAAGCGATTATTTTTGCACGTTGAAAGGTGACGTGAGAGAAAGGTACAAGGATAAAATAAGAATTACCGAAGACTGTGATCCTTACGCGTTAAATGAAGATCTGCGTACGGACTTGGAGGAGGTACCTGACATTAGTATAATTGATCTCGTCAATTATTTTGTTTTAACGCATAGTTATTTCATTTGTAATCAATTGAAAGCTTACAAAAACTTGCAAGCTTATAAATACTTTGAAGCAGGGTTTGTATTGAAGATACGCTTCAAAAAAATAAGTGAAAGTTTGTTCTGCGTGTAAAGGTTAGTTTATCTACTTATATATTTACATTTTTGATATATTATTAAATTAGGGTGGAAACCCACTCGGGAGAATCGGGGAAAACTTGAACCGGGAAAGAAATATTAAACCGGGAGATTTTCCGCATTTTATAATTCGTGTTTCTTGTAATTTTTTAAAGTTTCCAATTGGAAAGCATATGCTTTTCAAAGTGTTTAGATTTATTAAGCTTAAAGGTTTACCATATTATACCTGAAATGTTAAATTATAATTTCGTTGTGAAATAACAATTAAAAATTGTAGAATTTCAGAAGCTTTGACTTTCAAATATTCAAATTAATTTTTTTAATTATAAATTGTCGAGCCTTAATCGCTTTAAATGTAAATGTGTCAACATTGAAAAGTTTTCAAATTGTAATTATTAAATTTCAAACGCTTTTAATTATAAATAATACACATTTTAATTTTTTGGAATTCTTTATGAACGAATCTTAAAATATTTAATTTCTAGGGCTTTCAAACTATCCTATTTTGAAAATGCTTAATGTTAAATCACTTAATTTCGTGATTATCCAATTAAAAATCAAATGGTTTACTTTGCAGGTCTTCGATTTACAAATTATACAATTCAACTCCTTTTTCTTATTAAGTTCAAAATCGTTCCGGGGAAAGCCTGGAGAGGGAAATTTGAAAAATAGCGGTCACCTTATTAATGGTTCATATCACAACATATTTTTAGTTACTATATTTATTTTTAAAGAAAAAATTATTTCAGGTAAAACACTCAAAGAGAATGAACGAGAAAAATCTAAGCGTTTGGCTTATCGTTCTCGCATATGGTTCCATTTCTAGCGCACACTGTGTATGCATGACTGGCTTAGGAAAAGTGTGTAGTCATACTGCAGCTGTTATATTTTCTTTAAACTCTGGCTCGTTAACAGAAAAAGTATCTTGTACGGAAAATCAGCTCAGTGTAAATTTTATAATTCCTTCACAGGATAATCTATTGATAGCATTGTAAAAAGAGAATTACAACTAAATAATCATTAAGGCTTATCAAAAATTGCGTGTATTTAATTCAAATTTGAACCTAATGAAAACTAAATGAATCTAATGCTATACAATTAATAATTTCAAACCTCTAGAATAAAAATATTTGCAAACCAATTATTTGAAATATTCAAATTTTAATATTTTAAATATTTAGTCTGACTTTCAAAATATTGGCGCCATCCTATCTTCTATAATGTTTCCAGTCGTTTTCAATTGGGTATCCATTATTCTGAGTTGGGGATTAAGTTTTCAATGCAATGTTGTTAATCAATATATTTTTAGATTTTCATTCGGTATACCGTCTAAACATTATACTTATTTGTACTTAAAACTTTTGTTAAATTACTAAAAATTTAATATCTAACCAATAAACACGTGCGCGTCATGTGTGTTACAAACGAAAACTGCAGAGGGCGTATTGCAGGCAAGTGCATTTACTCAATTCAATCCGATTGGGAGCAATTGACAAAATTAGCAACAATTTAAACCGATTTAACTTCTGATTACTCTTAATAGTTATTAATCGTGTCCAATCGATTATTTCTAGGAGGGAGAGCTCATAATAAAAAAAACAATTTTGGTGCTTTCACTAATATAAAATCAACTTTTTTATTTTTATCACGTATCTGATTTTATATCTTCAATGTATAATACTATTAGCACATTTTTATCACAGCACCACTTGTATCTGGTAAAATTTATCTAGAAAATTTTTATTTACTTTCTTTCGTAATATATACTGTTTAAAATTGATATTATTCAAAAAAAGTGAATAACTGTTTTTAAATAATTCGCGTCATACGAAAGTCCTGCCATCAGGTGCCAAATTCTAAGTACCCGATTGGCAAAAATTGGAAATGCAAAATGCTTAATCGTTGTCAATCGTTTTGGCACAATTAAGAAATACGATTCGAAACGATTAAGATATTAGTTCTATCGTTTCTTATCCCGATTGAATATTTCTAGAAGGGAGCTTTAAAAGTTATACATATAGTTTTTTAAAGTAAAACAGTTCCTAATTTATTAATTGTCAGTCAAACTTTTTAACTTTCATTACCAATTATTTAAGCCAAAAAAATGATTGTAATTCAAAAATTACAAATAAAATAGCATGAAGGTATTATATATCTATATTTAAATAAATATCATATCTAATTGAAATGGAAAAAAGTTATTTTTTATTACAGGTGGCCCAGAATCTGTCCCTGCTTTAAAAGGTGATGTACTATTGGACTTTTTACAAAAAGTAGATGAAGTAAATCCAACTGCTGCGATTTTAAACATCATAGAACCATTTGCTTATGTCAGAATTGTTGAAGATTGTGGTAATTTGCCAATGAGCTTACTTAGTCTGTATCGAGAACCATTTTAGTCCTTTTCATTGCAAGACCTTCGAAATTTGGACGTTGATCTGACAATCTCAAAAGAAGAGCAATTGTGCATAACAGAAAAAACGAAATTGCAGTCCAATAGTGCATTGTGGTACAAATGTAAATCAATTTGCTATCTCCAAAAAATGCTTTATAAGCCAGAACCAATTAAGTATTGGAAAACTCATGAAAGTATTGCCAAAGACGAATATGATAAATTCAGCCACTCCTGACAGTTTGGTAACATGCGATTTCTGTGGTTCCGGCTGTATAGAAATAAAGTGCCCATTTTGTATTAAAAGATGTAATTGTCACTCTGAACAAATTTATGGAGAAGAAAGGATCGTGTTTGATCAGAGATGGTAATAAATACAGTTTGTCTAAGTCACAGAGTTTGTAACGTTATTCTCTTTATATTTGACAGAGCAATTTAATTTGCCCTCTTATGGCTCCTGGATTTAAAGACAGTTTAAATTTGAGCGCCCTGAATTTTTACTTTTTAGTCTTAGATAAAATTGTCTCGAGTTTTTCGTTCATGAGATTGACTCATGAAAATTATTATTGCTCGATTTTTAGTTTATCCTCGTCAGGAAGTTGGCACCGAGTATCCACGTCGGTACCAATCCTGGAAGGACGATAAACCTGAAACGTAATACTTTATGATTAATAAGCAAAAGGAAAGAAACTGTCAATAAGCTAGGGTTCCCAATTTTCGTTGAATTGTGACTCTGTTTTCTCTACTTTAAGCCCTTTGATATTGAAGTAATTGTCAATCAAAAATTCCCTTGAGATATTATTGTCTCTAAATCCAATGTCTATTTGAGCATCAATTAGCTCAGTTCTCATCTTATATAAATTTATTTTAACAAAATTTCATAAATTTGATTTCTTCTCAAATTAACGTGAGGAAAATGGGATCACAGAAGCGAGAACATATTTATCTTGTTATTTTCTTAATTATATTTTTTGTATTTTTAGTTTAGATAACCGAGTAGTATTCTTTTATGCGTCTAAAAGCGATCTGGATTCTACATTGTTTTCCCCCTTTTTTGAAGAACTGGGGAACTTAATTTAATTATGATTTAAATTAAATTCTGTGCAAATTTCGTGTGCAATATTTGCCCACAGAAGTCAAACGTCCATTTTGGGAATTTCTTCAATTCCTTAAGATCGCAGATTTCTACTTCAAAGCTAGTAGAAAAGTACGATGGATGGTCGCCTTCAAATTTTTAAACATTATCTTTTTCCTCTTTTGCTTGAAGGGTGTTGGTTCAATCCGACTTTGAATTTTTTTTTATAGGTACGGCACTGATTCCACATATGTTTTTTCCGAAGGATTTGTGAACGAAAGAAAGAAAACTTGTCGAATATCCGGGGTTTTGCGAAATCCTCGGATCAATAAAATATTGAAAAATCGAACTTTTTGTTGGGGAAATCATTATTTTCATGATAAATATGAACTTTGCGTATGATAGAAATCAGCGGGTAGCAGACGGCAGCATTTGAACGGTTAGAATCGTTTGCTAACTTATTTTTTTACTCACAATTGAGCCAGGTCTTGATAATGGTTTCCCCAAATTTTGCGAAATGGAGCAAAAAGCAGAGAGAACTCATATGCGCTGTCTGTGTTTTTGTAACTGTATTTGTAATAAACCACCAGGCCAGCTATATCTTTGCTGTTACCTTCACTCTACACGCGGTATCGGCGTTTCGTTTTCGATTGTATAGTAGATGGTAACGAGTAGATTTTAAGGCCCTGGAGAGTGGAGAGCCAAACTATGATTCCCTGCGAATGCTTGGCACCGAGTGCCCTTCTCCACTACACCTGTTTCGCGTAATGGTTTATGTAACTTATGTAATATTTTGCTAAAGAATTCGCAAGTTATTTAAGAGCGTATCTATTTTCGCTTTCCCCCGCTGCTGAGTGAATATTTTGAATATAAATGAAATTTATATTCTGAACCATTTCAAGTTACTATAGTCAAGTTATTTTACAAATGTACGTAACAAAACTTGCGTATTAAGACTTTAAAGTGTAGCGAAGCAATTTGTGTAGATCGAAATAATTGTCTATGATGATGTTTTCTGCAAGGAAAAATTAGAAAAAGCCTTACAATTTCATCGAAAGTTTATTCTATCATAATTATTAGGAAGATGGTACACACAACAAAGAAATGACATAGCCTTTGATTTACAACTTTGGTGTGACTGTAATCAATCTGAGAATGGACAAGAAATGATTCAATGTGGAAATGTTAGTTGCCAAATGTGTTCTGGTTCTGAAAAACGTGCTCTGCTCACCTAATAAATAACCGGAGGGAATCTACAGTGTGATTCAAGGAAATCCGGGAATAGTCCTTGATTATATTTTTAAGGCGGGTTCTTATCTTAAAAATTATATGATAATTCCGAGTCATTTCCGGTGTTAACTAACTTTTCCGGACAATCAATGAAAATATTTTTATGTAATACTTGCAACTATTGCTAAATGTATTAAAATCTATGGAATTATTTGAAAATCCTTCAAAAAGAAAGTTTAAAATCCCCTCAAATCCCTAATAATTCCCAAAAAGAACTCAAATTCATAGAAATCCTGTAAGATTTCTTGAATATCCTGAAAATGCTAATAACTAGCTTGACATTCTTTAAAATCATGTAAACTATTCTAAAATCTTATAAAATAAACTTCAAATCCTTATACTTTTTTGAATTATTTTTAAAAAATCTTTCAAATCCCTAAAGTCAATTCAAATGTCTTCAAAATCATTCAATTTTTCTGAATTCTTTTAAAATTACTTAACTTCGAGTTCTTTAGAAATTTAATGAATGTACTTAAAATCATTTACCTTCACCATTCACCTTTTTTAATGACAAGGGAAATTAAAAGACCTTTTTTTGCAAAATATATTTATTCTGATCTATACCTGAAATAAATATTATTTAATTGTTTAATTTTTTTCGAGCATGCATCTCAATAAACCAATAACATCGTAATTACATCGCACTTTAAAAATTTCAAAAAGTAACATTCTAGAATAAAAGAGTGCATCTGCCCAACATGCTTTACATGCAGATTATTCGCAAGAAAGAATATAAAATATTAAGGTTCAATATTTTAAATAATGAAATAATAACAGTGCTAAAATTAATCAAAAAAATAGTATTCAACAAAACTAATAGCATGCCATGTTCAAGACACAATAGGAAGATTTAAGTTGTACAAAGCAGCACAAAGACGAAGAACTTTGTTAACTTCTTTGATTTTACCTTGGACTGTTGCTAACATTTTAATGGACAATTTTCCAGCCAAAATTCTCTATTTGTGCCGCAGAGAACCAATGACAAGCTCTACGTGAATTCTGACATGAGCGATTTGCCTTCTTTCTTCAAGTTCTACTGGACGTAGCTGTGATTTCCCCGAAATTAAAAAACACGAAATATATTTAATATTTTAAAATAATATAATGATTTTACCTTTAACAAAGGCAGGAATTTTTAGTTCTGCTTGTATTTTTTAAAGCGAATCTTCAATTCGAAAACTTCCAGCTGCTAATACGACGTCAAATGTTGACGACATATCTAAAAGACCACAGTTTTCAAAAATTTCTTTATTGTTAATGCGACTACCATAAACTTTGTCACCAAAAAAACTCTCCTCAAACCACGATGGTATCGTTTTTTCAAACGTCCGCCTAGTTAGCCAATAATCTAGTCCTGCGAAGATCTCATACAATACATCTAAGCTTCTGTAAAAGTAACTGGAAGCCGTACTGGGATGAACGTCAACCCTACTGAACAAAATGCATTCATTTTATGGACATTCCCTACCGAAAGAAATCTCTGAGTATATTCTAAAGATTCTCTAGGGTCAGAGCAGCTCAGATAAATTCTCCGCAGGCACTCAGGTAGATATATTCAAAGGTCCAGGTAGTTCTTTTAAATAATACGACGTTTCTCGTAAATGGAAGAAGATACGCCAAAAAAGACAAAATTTTTTAATTTCAACTAGAAAATGGCATATTTGCATATAAGTTATAATTATAAATGAGTATAATGAGAAAATTCATCAATTAAAAAAAAAAAGGGTTAATAATTTGAAGAGAAATTTAAAAAGGGAGAGTCGGATTAGCGACGGCCAACTACTGTAAATAACTCCGCCCGCCCGGTACGTGAAGAATACAAAAGGAACATTATAGTACCGTCGCACTACTCTTAAAAGGACCGCTAAAAGGTCCTTGAAAAGGACCCAAATCTCTCAAACTATCTTCGAGACTATTTTGTTTCAAATCGACTTTGTTTATAGACTCAAATGGGCCAGACTATTTCGTTAGAGAATACTCAGAGATTTCTATCGGTAGGATTGTTAAAAATTATATTATGAAATAGCTACGCATCACTACCTGTGCGCTAAGTCTTTGAAATCTAGGTCAAATATCAATTTCATGAGGGTCAGGATAAGTTGTTAGATGGTGTAGAGTTTTGTATTGCTATGAGTTAGCAAATACTGATCAGTCAAAGTGTGGATAAGGGAAAGGGTTTTGGAACTATGAAGGCCAGTTGAATACTTAGGCCTGTCATCGTTATTCTTGAATGCAGCTTTGGATAAACTAAGTATATTTAGCTTACTTCTCATTTGAAGTAGGATTGAATTCGTGGTATTAATTTCGTTAAAGCGGAGTATTAATTTTAACGAAGTTAGAATAGTTTGAACAGCTGTAATAATAAACAATGCTTCTTTCAAATCTTGCAATTCAAAAGTTGTTTCTGCTTCTTTGGCGAGAGAAATATTCTCGTGACTTTCACCTGTGTGCAAATCTACATTAGCTGCAATAGTCAAAAAATGTATCCAATCTTTCTCATTAACTCTTTCATCTAGGGAAACTATTTGATTGGTTTCGATTCTTATGTTAGTTGAAGACAGTTCTTCAAAGCCAAAATGTTTGACATCAAACTCTGCGTCTTCAATTTCTTTCTCTATGATCAAAAGTCTGTAAGAAAATGATCATCACTGAAATGAGAGATATAAAATTGTCGAGAAATTTGTTTGATAAATATTTTAAATACATTCTTTCAGGTATTTCTTTATCATGCACTTTTACGGTCTGTTTCCAGTTAATCTATGTTATCTGTTTTTTCTTCAAATTTAGGGTACAAACTTTTGTCTCTATCTCAGCATGTGTTATTTGAACCAGAAAATCGTGTTTTAAAGTCAGTAAGTATACTCAGACTTATGCATTTTTTAAATGTTATTCAATGTGAATAAAAATAATTTAAAAATAGAAGAAATTACATCTTTTATTGGATTCACCCTGGCGCGGCGGACCGAAGGAACCGAAAGGAGCCTCTTCAAAGTACCCTTAAAGACCCCACTGATTCCCCCTTCGGTCTCTTCTTTAAAAAAAAAACAGCAAGATCAACTTTTAAATTGTTAAAATTCGGATTCTACGTTAGAATTTCCATTAGAAACTCACGGAGTAATCGCAATACATTTTTTTGCAGCGTTAAAAATGTTAAAAATAGCATTAACTTCTGCCGAAGATGACTTTAAGCGCATCCATAACAGCTCAAGTAGTATGTTGCGCGCGAAGTTTAAAAATAAAATTCAAAATTGACAAATAAATATCTGTAATAATGCATATGTCTGATTTTACACAAATTGAATACTTGCTCCAATAAGAATATGAAAAATGAGAATTTAAACAAATCCTTTAATTTTAGTACTGATATCTCGTCTCTTAACCTCAAGGACAATGCTTGACTGCTCCATAGATATTATAAACGTAGATGCGGTGTGGGCTTAGTTACCCGCGATAAATATAGATGGCGCGTCCGGCGAAAATTGTTAGTTCCCCTCTACCCACCGCTCCGCGGCAACAGCCTCCTTCGACAACAGGCCACTTGGAGCGCTGTAAGCAGCTCTCAGTAGGCCCCTCGAGACGCACTAATAGTTACTTAGCTCGGACAAGAACCATTTGGATTGAAAGTAAATGGCCAATTAAAACATTTTTACAATTATAACTTTGAAAAGCATGGTTATTTTAATAAATACCACAAATAAAAGTCGTTGAATAATTTATATTACGGTTTCATATATCAGAGATGAGGTGGGAGATTGCTTATGCCGTATATTTGATTTCGACCGACTTACCCCAGCGCGCCCTGTTTGCCTTAGCCTTCCGGGAACTAAAATTAAAGGTCCAAAAGCGCGCCCTGTTTGCCTTATTGTTATTTTTCGGGAACTAAAATGAAAGGTGGCTTACCTGCTACTCACTTCGTAAAACAGGGTACAATTTGATAAAGTTGGTAAAGAAGATCGGAGTTGGTAACAATAATACATAATAAAATAATAAATTAAGAAAAATGTATCAAATCTACTCCTTTAAAATTAATTATTTAACTGAGCTTTTGCTTTAATGATTTTCTCAACTAGAAAATGTTATCATAAAAAAGATAATTTTTTATTTATTATCTCCAGTCCTTAGAATAATATAATTATTAATTAATTTATAATTAATACTATGAATAATTATACCTAATTATTTTGATCCATTTTATTTAAATTTAAATACATTATTGTGTTTTTAAAGATAAGGAGTTTATATAGTAATAATTAGAGTATGATCTTCAATTCAATAGATTCTATATATTAGAAGCTATTCAATATCAATATTATTAATATTTTACATAGTTGTCATTAGATAATAAAGCTTAAACTTCGACCAATTTTTAATTTTAAAATTGTAATCGCTTCGAATTAAAAATTATTTTTCAATTACATTATTCAATTTTTATCACTCTGAATTAGTCTAATTTTAAAAATTGAAGTTGGTCATTTTCTCAGAGATTCTGATACAAAAATCTTTTAATATATGTATTTTTCTTAAATTTCAAGCAAATTCAATTAGAACTTAGTCAATATCCTAAAAAAATTTTAAAATCTTAGTATTTGATATGTCCACACGAATTGGAGAGAAATTCTGCCTTGATTTGGAAGAACACCGTTAACTGCATTTTGGATAAGGCCTTGAGCCGCCTACCGTTAACTGCTTAAGGTGACTTTATCCGATTTGCAGTTAACGGTGTTTTTCCAAATCACGGCAGAATAGGCATATCGTTGCCGGATCTAAATAACGAGCGGGCTGTTCTACCTAGATTTTGGATTGCTAAACCTCTATTGCTTTTGCAAACCAACATGGTCCACTCCCCCTTGAAACTTATGATCAATCCCCGCGCCCAAGTTAGGTAGCATGAGGCGGTGGAGCCTTGCCAAGGGGACACAGGGGCCAATGCCTCCCATAGAAATCGACCAGGGAGGTCCAAAGTCTTGATTTGCCTACTCATAAATAAAATGCTTAAACCAAAGATCATAATGTCTTTGCTTAGACTCATCCGATCGTAGGATATAGAAACCTTTCAATTCTTTTTTGCTTTGTTTAAACTTTGAAATTTATCTGGAATCTATGTGGAATAATAGAAGCCTTTCCGAATTCTTTTATGTTTATCCGAAACCTTTGCGAAATATTTGAAACTTTTGTAAATTCTTCATAAAATCTTTGAGACATTATTACAACCTTCGTAAATTCTTCGTGAAATTTTCGCGAAATAACTTTTTTTAATCTATTCAAAATGTTTAAAATTTTTGAGAATTTTGAAAACTTTGTTAACTAATAAAAGTCTTTGAAAAATAATGGAAATGTCTGTGAAATCTTCTAAACATATCCTAAATCTTTCCGAAATGTTAGAAATCTTTGTAAAATCATTAGGACGTCATTGGAATGATTTGTTCAATCTTTGAAATCTATTTTAAATCTTTGTGAAATATTTGTAAGCTTTGTGAAATCTTTAAAGTCATTGGAAAATCATTGAAAATTTTGTGAAATCTTTCTAAAATCTTAGTGAATTCTCTCAAAATCTTTGCAAAATCATAAAGCAATTATTGAAGTCTTTGGTTCAATGTTTGAAATCTATCTCAAATCTTTCTGAAATATTTGAACTCTTTGGGAAATCATTTAATTCTTTATTAAATACTGGTAATTTCTCTAAAAATCATTGTGAAATATTTGAAAGGTATCTGAAATCTTTCAAATCTATCTGAAATCTCGGCGAAATCTTTGAAAAAACCTTCATGAAATCTTTTTAAAACAATTGAAGTCTATGCAGTCTTTATAATCGACCAGAAATCTTTGAAATATTAATTGTCGAATAATAAAAGACTTTATCAAATCTTTTAAATCTATGCGAAGTCTTTGCGAAACCTGTGAAATTGTTCCGATTTCTACGGCATTTAACCGTTCTTTTAATAATGTCATTTTAAGTTTTAATAATGTCAGCTTTTAATAATGTCAAATTAAGTCAAAATCAACTGCACTTAAATAAGTTAGTGCACATTTTTGAATGGACATACTTTGACGTGCTAGATCTTTAACCATTTTTAATAAAATCATATGGTAATTATTACATCAAGAATGTAAAGCTTCATTAAGAAATATTAAACATCCTAAATTTGTAATATGCCAGTGGCGTAAAACACATCGGTATTTTGCAAGTAAATAGTCGCTAGCGCATTTGGAGTACGGTGGGATGACCCCTTGTAGGATTTGACAAGTTTACGCCTGTGGCGTAGAAAATATTTGGGACTCTAATCTGCAATGCAGCTAGCCCATTCATCGTTCGGGAAACTTTCCTTTGAAACAGTCAGGCCTGAGGTTGTAAAAAGTGGAAATGTAGGCGGGAAGTCTCTAGGATCTAGGACAGTGGTCGGCAAACTTTTGCTCAATTTTCAGGTATGGTGAGGTTCCACTCGACTTAATTTTTCCTACTACTTTCCGGTCTATTTATGTACCTTAGTATGAGGGTCTTTTGTCCACAGACATGTCAAAGTAAGGAAATTTTAAAACTTTTAATTTTTAACTAGCGATTTGAAAATAGCATTATCAGCATCTGCGTATTTTTCCGATTCCAATGATATATTACTTGCCTAGAAAAGTTGATAATTTGAGAAGTATTTAGTATTAAATTGAGTGTAAAGCTGATGTTCCTTGATATTATACTCCTTCAAATATTTAACTTTTCTAGACAAGTAATATATCATTGGAAACGGAAAAAGTCGTAGATGCTGATAATGCTATTTTCAAATCGCTAGTTGAAAAATTAAAAGTTTTAAAATTTCCTTACTTTGACATTACTGTGGACAAAAGACCCTTGCTGGAGTAAGCTCACTCACACTAAGGCACATGAATGGACCGAAAAGTAGTAGAAAATATTAAGTCGGGTGGAGCCTGACCATACCTGGAAATTAAGCAAAAAATTTGCCGAGCACTGCTCTAGGAGTCTAGGACTACTGGGGATGAGTATTTTTTTTTACGTTTTTTACTTCAAGGTTTAGATAAATGTAACATTAACATGCATAATGAAATTAAGAAAAATTCAAGATCTGACATACAATATTGTATTTATTCAAGCGAGACGTGTACGCAAAAGTGTTTTAAATTATATTTGACTAAAAACGTGGACATTTGACAGAAACTGGGCGAACCAATTTTCCAGAAATCTAATACCTTCTCTGACGAGATTGTAAAAATCGAGAATTATTCTAGATCAATCTTAACTCTTAAAGACCTACACCCCTTTGCTCACATTACTCGCTTCCACGCTCAGTGAGTCACGCCTACACCACGAAAGGTTTACAGAAATAATAAAATAAGGGACTAAAAGCGTATATTCGCTGTAAAAGCAGCGAAATTTAGCTGTTATTCAGTGAAATTTCAATGATCAGCAGTTACATTTCACTGTTTCAGCAGTGTATATACGCTGATTTGAATTAGACATTTACTGATTCAGATTTAGAAAGTACAAATAAGACGAATTTTCAGGAATGTTCAACTCAGAAAGGACAATTTTTTAAAAATATTTCATTTCAAGTGAAAAATATAAATTTTAAACCAAAAATGAAATAGTTGCATTTTCAGTTAAAAAAATCATTTTCAACCAAAGGGCAATCTAATAGATTACTTTTTTCAAAAGTTATCGTGCTCACAGACAAACAGACATACACACATACAAACAGATAGACACATTCGTAAAAACCTGTTTTTCGGATTCAGGGGGTCTCAAAATGTGGACATTTGACAAAAACTGGGAGGTGAAATTTTACACA
>NC_046664.1:118540586-118542003 GCF_010883055.1 Belonocnema kinseyi
TCTGAATTTGTTTATGAAATTTATTTGTATAATAAATCATTAATGTAAATTTGCAAGGTGTCGTAGGAAAATGTGATTAGAAATATATTCTTTGTTGATTCCATAAACAAATTAGGCCTATTTTTCAAAAAATTCCTAAACTATTAATTTGCTCATGAAAGTAGTTTAAATAATAAATCTTGAAAATGCGAATATTATAATTAATCGGAAAGACGTTCTTAATTAAATTTGTAAAAAAACTGACCCTATTCGTTTGAAAAATAGCCAAATTCTGAAGTTGTTATGAAAGTTCTTTAAATAATTAACCATTCTTGTAGATTTAACAAATACCTTAGGAAAGAGTCATCGCAAAGACAATCATAGTTAACTTCGTAAGCAAATTTTGTTTATTAATTATTTAACCTCTCAATATGTTTATGAAAATTATTTAAATGATTAATAATTATTATAAATTTACAAAGTATCGTAAGAAATGATCATCGAAAGACAATCTTAGTTCAGATCTTTGAATGGATAAGTGAAAAAGATATTACTAATCTTGAGACTAGACTTGGACAAACAGGTACCAAGTTGTCACTTTTCCAGAAACCTGAAAACACAGGTTGAAGATGGCAGGGAGTAAAATCGCATGCTCCCTCCCCCTCAACCATGGCGCTCTGTGCAACCGCACGGCTTGCGCGCTCCAAAATGCAGCTCTTATTTTGAATGAACTGGTTGAAATTAAAAAGTTTAAAATTGCATTGTGTAAAATAAAAATAAATAAAAAAATGTAAAAATAATCATTAATATACAATTTTAATATTTATTATGACTTTTAAAACAATTTTCAATTGTTTAAACAAATGTTAACTGTTTAAACAATCATTTATTCCCCAGAAATTAAAAAAATGATCTTAGTTTCTTATTGAAATAAATTATTTTGTCATTGTTTGGAGTAGTAAATTTGTCTAAAAACATTACGTAATTATTTGAAGAATTAATTATTATTTATTTTCAAAAATTTTTTCAATTGAGCCAGAGATGTCCCATTTTATTCAAATTGCTATCAAATGCTACTTTCTGTTGAATAATTATAAAATTTTGACACATTTATTTCATTGTTCAATAAATTGTTTTTCTTTAAACAATATTTATTTGCTAAAACAGTTTTTTTCAGTAACTAAAAGAATTTCAATAAAATAGAACACATAGCATTATGTTTCTGACTTTATAGCGTAGAGAAAGAAAAAATGTACCACTTTTTAATTATTTAAACAAATATAATTTGTTTAAATAATTACTTTTCCAAAAATACTTTTCACATCTAATTAATTAGATGTGTTCTATTCAATAGTTATCGAAAAATAACTGCTTGAGCAAATGAAAATTGTGTGAACAAATAGAACTTTGTTAAACATTAAATGAAATGTATGAAAAT
>NC_046664.1:118542103-118547373 GCF_010883055.1 Belonocnema kinseyi
TAGTTCCAGAAGAATGTTTTCTAGGTTTTCCCCGCAAGTAATTGAGGGGTTCAAACTTAAAAGGCCTTGCATAAATATGGGTCATATATCTCTCAAACTTAATACTATGTTGTAGAACCGTTTGCAGTTTAATATTTAGGAATTTGCAATCGTGTATGTTGCATTAAAATATTTAGTACTTTTATTACTGTTATCTTCTATTTTATTTGAATAACTGTACACTTTAAGGTAGTATTTTGTGTGTATATATTAGTTATATTTTCTCAAATATGTGATTCTAATTTCAAGGTAAAAGTGTCATCAATCATTTAAAATTTTAAATCGTACAATTAAAAATAATGTCGTAAAAAGCTCTGAATAAAAAGTTTGTAACATTTGGAAATGTTCAAGCATTTTTCTCAAATTAATATTTTGCCTGACAAACAATGCATGTATGTATTTTAGCTACAAACTGTATATTAATTAATACAATCTGTAACTGATAAACATATGTTATAATAGTTACTTAATTTTAGCTTTTTGGAGAAAAATTGAAGGTATTATAATTGACAATATACAATTTTTTTGTTTCTAAAGAAATCTCAAAATTCTTTATAAAATGGACAAATTGGATTTATCCCTTGCTTGATTTTATACAGAATTTTGAATTTTGATAGCATTCAACATGAGGTGTTGTCCTCACCGTACTACGAAGTCGAATTCTTGTTTTCTCATTCTTCGTAAAATATGACAGTAAGGCAGTAGAAAGGGTTTTTCAGGTTAGAAAAGCTTGTCATGTATGCATGTAACTGCATTTTTTCAGATCTGAAGCTTGATCCAAGTTTTCGGTAAGTCTTTTTTTTTTATAAAAAAAAAAATTTCTTGAAAAATCATATTTTTAAATTTTTAAAAACTATTATAGAAAGAAATTTCGAGATAAACAATTGCTGAAACATTTTTCTTTGACAAATATTTTTTTAAATTGAAATAATCAAATATTTATACCAAAGAAACAACTTTTTTTAAGTTTGAAGTGCTTAAACATTATTGTTTAAATATAAAATTAAAATAATTAAAACAAAATATATTTCTGAATAAGATATTTTGGTTGAAAATGTATATAGTATTTTCTAAATCAGAAAAGTTCTTCCGAAAAATCGAAATGTTAATTAAAAAACACAATAAATCATTAATATTGATTAAGAAACAATTTTATTTGGGGCGTTTTATTATTTGGGAATTTTCAAATTCGTTAATACTATAAACTGTTCAAAAATTTTAATAGTTTTGCAATTTTATTATTCGGGACAGAGTTTTACCGAGTCGGGAATTATATTTTTCGGGATATTTCAGCCGTCCCCATAGAATTACAGAAAAATTGCTCTAGTTATAATTTCGGCACTCGATCTTGTTGATTTTTCCTATAGTATTAATAAAAAAAAATGTGTATGGAAATTTTTGATATTAAAAAGTTAAAGATAATCTCAATTAAAAATTTAAAAATTCGCTGTACATCCAATTTTTATTCTTGGGTCTTGGCGATTTTTTTCTAATCCGTTTTAGTCACTGGTAAATGGGGGTGATTTTCTCTTAGAAAATAAGTGATTAAAATTTGAAGAAATTGGGTAGACATTTTTGACATCAAGGTATGTAAAGAAGGTAAACTTCCGAAAATTTAAAAACTAATTTAAGAACTATTTATACTCTTTTAAGATGCCAATACAATTTACACAACACTAATTGTAAAATTTGCAAATTTTTAGGCCTTCAGTTTAAGAACTTGAATTTTAACGTTAAATATGCTTCATTTTCAGAATACAGCCTTATTGTTTGAATTTTCAGAATTTTCGTTATTAGTTATAGGTTCGGTAAAAAATAACATTATGGGATTCGAAATTGTTATAATGCGAAAAAGTTTAAATTTAACATTTAAAAATGCGAAAATACACCATTTTCCATGTTCAATGGCAATCCAGCGAGTCACTTTCTTCCGCTTCTTTTGAAAGTCGATCCTCTGCTTTCAGTTTTCTTTTTAAAATATACCTTGAATTCAACGCATTTCAAATTCAATGTTTGCAGCTGCATTTAGATGTTTTTTGTTTTAAATATCAATTAATTAAAACATTTTATTTGTTTTTCAAGATTGTACTTTATAACTTCTAAAATTGAATAATTGTAGCTCAAACATGAAAAAGCATAGACTAATTTCAAATTTATAGAGATTCTATCACGTATATTGAACTATTAAAACCTCTGACTTTTTTAAGGTTTTTAAAACTCTTTTAAAAACATTTTTTAACAATTTTGATTGTGATTTCTTAATAAAAGAATAAGTGTTATTTAGTCTCCAGAACAGCAATTTTCAAAATATTCAAAGCTTTAATAGTTAATACATTTTAAATTTGTAGTCTTCAGTGTATTGAATAATTTCAAACTTAAAGCTATTAAAATATGTCATCAGAATTTGTGAATGGAAAGTGTTCGATAATTTTAGATTGAAACATTTCAAATTATTTAGTTACAAATTAAAATCGTACAACTTCAAGTTTTATTAATTTTTTGATCATTTGTCACCCCCACAAATTATTATTATTTTTTTTGCGTCAAGAAAATAACGACTAATTTTTGTAAAAATTAACCAATATATATATATTAAAGTTCACTCAAGGTCATTTTTGTTCAAAAATCTTGTTCCTGAATAAATCGACTCTTATTGTTTCCGATTTTGTTCTGTCACTCAGGGATTGTGTTTTTCATAGAAAACATTGAAATGTGGTTTTTTCACGTTTATAAAATTATAATTGAAGGTCACTCGGGGTAATTTTCTATAAAAAATATTGACTTACAAAGAATATTGGTCAAACAATAGAATGGATTTCTTCGCCCGAGATACAAACGTAAATTGTACTATAGTAAAAACAACTGAAAAAATTTAGACGAAAGCCAAATTTGGTAAATAAAACAAACATTTGTCGAACTATGAATACTAATTTTACTCCCCGAAAGATTTTTCAAAAATCTCTTCGAAACACTTTTATTGTAACAATTTAATTAAAGAAAAATATTTTTTATAAAAATAAAAATAGTACAATTTTTACATACAATTCATAAAGTGAAAAAACTGTGTGTCAAAGCACAATCCAATCCGTCTATTTTTTCGAAAGTTATGTGATATACAGACAACCACAACATCAATAACAATGACGACCGTAAAAACATGTTTTTCTCACTCAAGGAGCCTCAAAACGTCGAAATTTCATGAAATTCGCAAAAGTCATTTTTCGCATAAAACTCTTCCTATTATGGATGAGAATGTGATAAAATAATCATGGGGCCTTGAAAAAATAGCGTTTTTCGCCTCTTGACTTTTTTCCATATCAAGCTTTTTTTGCTTCAAATGTCCATTTTCGTTTGGTTTTTTGGATTTTGAAAACCCTTTATCTTTGGTAAGTTTGATTTTATCAAAAAAAGTTATCAAAGTCAAAGTCCAATTCAATCCGACCAGTCTTTCGAAAGTTATCCGGTATACAGACGACAACGACGACGCCGGACAGACAAACAGACCCCGACGTAAAAACTTGTTTTTCTGACTCAAGGGGCCTCAAAACGTCGACATTTGATAAAATCCGAAAAAGTCATTTTTCATAAAAAAAACTAATACCTTCTCATTTTGGATAAGAATGTGAAAATTATCAACAAGATTTGTAAAAAACCTTTCAAAGAATAAAATGATTGTTCCGTAAGTTAGAACCGATAAATTACTATTTTAAAAAAATGAAAGTTGTTCTAAATATTTAGCTATACTCGCGACCGGGACAAATCGGGAAAAGAAAGTAAATTTAAAAATTGAACTGCAGTTCGAGTATTAAAAATTTAACAGTGATTGATTTTTCAAGATGATTCTAGATGCGTTCAAAATGATATAATTTACATATTTTAACGTTAAAATTTGAACTAATTTAATTCGAAAGCCTCAGTAGTGACACAAGTGTAAACGTTCGCATTAATGGCTTCTTAAATGAGCGTCTTTATTCAATTTCGAAATCTTTTTGAAGTATTATTTCAGTACAAAATATTCCATTTTTAATCTATTTAGTTTGGAAATTTAAAAAAAAAAAGAATTTTCAATAGTAAATAATTTGAAAAAGAATTGTCACAATTTCAGAGTCACAAATTTAAACTTTGAATGTTACAATTATAATTGTTTTATTTTTTATCTGTATTTCCAAGGTAAAAGTATTTCATTTTGAATATTAAAGAACAGGATTTTACAAACATGTTAGGAAAAATGGAAATCAGTCTAAAAAACATTTAAATGTTCCGAAAAATTTTTTAAATAATTTAAAAAGATTTGAAATATCCCGAAAGGGATGAACGAAAAATCCCAAAAAATGAAATCTCTGGCACCTGAACAATAATTTTATAAAAATTGTATTAAAAAATACATTAAAAAACACGTGCGCTTTGAAAGAAAAAAATGTTCTGCCTACATTTTCTTCGTACCTACATAAGAACTTGTTTGAAACAAACTTTGCAGGAGTCAATTGAACAACGATTTATATCAAAATTTATTTTTATTATTTTCTTATCAATAAAAAATTCGATTGTTCAGAACTTTTTAATATTTTTTCAAATACTATGCACATTTTCAAACAAAATTTTTCATACAGAAATATATATTCGATTATTGTATTTTCAATAAATAAATAATATTTAATAAACATTTTTTTGAATTGTTTAAATTCATGAATTTTCTAGTTTGGATATTTTATAATTCAGCCATTTTCTTTAGGGATTTTTCAAATTCGGTAATATCTTATTGTCCGGAATTTTATTTATTTTATTTTTCGTGAATTCTCCAATTCGACTCTTAGAATTTCGGGAATTTTATTATTTGGTTATCTTTCAATTTACGAATTTTACAGTGTCGGGAATTTGAGTTTGAGAATTGCCGACAGAAAATTTCCGAATTATACAATATCCGAGCTAGACGACTCCCTAATTTGAATAATTAAAAAATATTATGTTAACAAATATATTTTTTTAATAGAATAATAAAATACTTATACCAAAGAAAAAACTTTTTTAATGTTTAAAGTTTCTAAAAATTATTGTTAGAATTTAAAATAACAATAATTGAACAAATGTATTTTTTAATAAAAACAGATGTTTGAAAATGTGCATTGTAATTTTGTACATTACAGAAAACTCTCGCAAAAATAAAATTATTATTTAAAAAAATGAAAATAAAAGTCGCGTTAAATTAGTCTGAATTGAATCCTGTAAAGTTT
>NC_046664.1:118547473-118548780 GCF_010883055.1 Belonocnema kinseyi
GAAAAGCAGTAGATCAACCTTGCGAGAAACCAGCCAAAATTATAAACTCATGTGTAACAAGTGATCATCGAAATTTGAAAGTAAATGATATAGCGAATGTAAAGAAAAGCTGCATACAGGGCCCGTCAAAGCGTTTTACCCTCACTTCCTAAAAGTTTAGCCGAAACTCATGAAAAAAAAAATAAATTAAAAATAAAAACTAAATTTGATGAAGATTTTGTTCTCATGAATGATCCTAAATCATTTGAAATCAATTTGAAAATGCTCTAACTGTGATAATTTTCTTTTTATAGAAAAAAGTCATGGAGATAAATTGTTTGAGTTTCTGAGTACTATGAACAAACGTACATAGAATTTTTAAATCTTGAAAAAATGTGGTTTCGAAATTTTTTTGTATGATCAAATTTGGAATTTTCAACTTTTTGACCAAATTGCAAAAGTTGTTATCATAATCTTGTAGGGCTTTCAAAAGCAATGTTTTTCTTCTCCAGACTTTTTTTTTCTCATCATGCGTTGTTTGGCCTGAATTGTTCATTTTAGTTTTTTTTTTTTTTTTTTGATTTGGAAAATGCTATAACTCTAGTAATTTTTTATTTTTCGAAAAAAGTAATTAGGATAAATTGTTAAATTTTTTTAACACTGAATAACCATACAAAGAATTTTTGAATTTTTAAAAAAGTGATCTCAAAAATACTAAGAAAGTGCCCACATTTAAAATTTTCATCCAAAATGGCTGGCTAAAGAACTTGACCTTTAGTTTAGGACACTAAACGAGTGTACCAAAGGGCAAACTAATAGATTACTTTTTTCAAAAGTTATCGTGTTCACAGATAGACAGACATACATACATACAAACAGATAGACACATTCGTAAAAACCTGTTTTTCGGATTCAGGGGGTCAAAATGTGGACATTTGACAAAAACTGGGAGGTGAAATTTTACACAAATCTAATACCTTCTCCGATGAGAAGGTAAAATCATATTACAATAAGTGATAATAATACTGGTCATATGTTCGACTGATTAATCACAGTAAAATATATGGAGAAAAGTATTGCAAGAAAAAATATACTACAGAAAATCTTGATAAAGCAAAATATTTAACTGAAGAGATTATGAAATTACTTTAAGAAATTAATAAAAGTAGATACTTACTGAAACTAATGAAAATGAAAGTTTTTACCATTATAGAGTTTTAATTTCTTTTTTTAATTCTTATTAAATATATAGTGCATACATTTTCTTATAAAAATTAATTTGTTTAAAATGTTCAAATGGTTCAAAATCTAAAAAAAGTTAAGTTCTG
>NC_046664.1:118548880-118550230 GCF_010883055.1 Belonocnema kinseyi
ATTCGCTTAAGAAATTCAACTTTTTGTAGATAATTCGTCTTTTTGACTTTAAAATTAAATAATTTCGTTTAAAATTCATGTATTTTATTTGAAATTTGTCTTCTTTGTAGATCATTAATTTTCTTGGTCGAAAATTCATCTGATTGGTTGAAAATTCAACAATTTTGTTAAAAATAAATTTTTTCCGTTAAAAACTATTTATCTTTATCTGAAAATGTAACTATTATAGGATTGATGATTAAAAATTAATCGTATATATTGGTTAAGTTTGAAAATCGTTTTTTTATAGAACATTAATCTTCTTGGTCAAAAATTCCCCCTTTTCCTTGAAAATTTAACAATTTGGTTGAAAATTCGTTTTTTCCTTGTTCAATTCAATTTTTTATCACAGCTTTTATCTGGAAATTCAACTATTCCATTTTTGGTTAAACTTTATCCTGTGAATTTTATTAGTTAAAACACCAATTATTTGTTAGAAAATTAATTTATTTGTTTTCGATTATGACTTGAGATATTATTTCAGTCTAAAAAATTTTTATTTTCAACCCATTCAATTTGAAATTTTTTAATTAAAAAAAGAATATTTCCTTAATTATCAGCAATAGTTGACCGTTCATTCATAACAATCCATTACAAACAACTGTTAAAAACTATACAAATTTGAACAGAATGGTTCGAAATAGAAGGCCTTGAATTGTTAAATTTGTAATTAGCTAAATTTTAAGTCCAAACGCTACAATTTTAATTTAAAAAAAGATTCAGAATTAATTTAAAACTTGAAATTATTTCAAATAATTTGAAACACGGTTTAGACTTTTGCAGATTAAAAAAAAAAGCTTTTTTAAAAATTGTACAGTATTTAAAAAGAATGACAAAAATTATTGTGATTGCTAAGAGCATTGAAAATGATTTTTTATTTTGACAAATAAATTTTAAGTGATTATTTGAAAACATTTTAAAAATTAAAAAAAAAAAGAATCCCGAAGATTTTAAGGAAATTTTTTAATTTTGCATTTTTGTTTTTAATTTTAGGAAAAAATCTAATTAACAAAATATAGCAATTTTCAACCCAAAAGTTTGCTTTTTAATAAATTAAATTAATTTTCTATCAAATAAATGGTGTTTTAACTAATACAATGGACAGGATAAAGTTTCAATCTAAAATTGAATAGTTCAATTTCCAGATAAAAACTATTAATTTTTAATCAATCCTAGAATAGTAACATTTTCAGATAAAAAAAAAATTTTATCGAAAAAATAAATTTTCAATAAAGTTGTTAAATTCTCAACCAAAAACATGAATTTTCGACCAAGAAAATTAATGATCTACAAAAAAGACAAATTTCAAAC
>NC_046664.1:118550330-118552417 GCF_010883055.1 Belonocnema kinseyi
CTTACCTTGAAGAAGTCAAAAGATAAATTTTCAACCAAAAATGAAATAGCTGAATTTTCAAATAAAAACATTAATTTCTAACAATATAATTTATTTTCTATCAAAAGAGCTAAATATGCTACTAAAATCGTAATGTTTACACTAAAAAGATTTATTTTTAGTTCAAAAAATTAATTTAAACTTGAAAAAAAACGGGTTTTCAACTAAGTAGATGCATTTCAACTAAAATGATAAATCTTCAACAACAAAAATCAAGTTTCAACAAACCTCTACAACTATTAATGTAAAATTCTTTAATTTTTACCTGCTAAATGTTTCAGTGTATACAATTTTAAGTATTCCTTGAAAATTGTTGAATTTAACGTTACAGTTTAAAATTAATTATTTCAGTAAGCATTGGTTTTAATGATTTTTTCAACTATAAAATGTTATTATAATAAATAAAATTTTTTAATTTATTATCTTCAGTTTTTAGAAGAATAATACTTTGATAATAATAATATGAATAATTATACCTAATTATTTTAATATATACTATTTAAATTTCAAATTATTATTAATATTATGTTTTCTTAACACATTAGGAGATTATATAATAAGAATAATTCAAGGATAATTTTCAAATTCAATGTACAATATTAAAATATAAGTTTCAGTTTAAAAAAATTAAGAGAAAAATGTTCTCAGCAAGTATGCATCGCTGGAAACAAACTTTTTGGAAAAATCATTTTCGAAGCAATGTTTTTTGGCTTCTGACATTGGTTTTATTAAAAAAGGGTTTAGTGCATTTTTCACTTAATTTTTATGTACAGAAAGTTTTCGTTTGATTTTGATGGAAAAATTAAATACGTATATTTAATATCATATGTACATACATACATACGTATATATACACATATATAATAATAATAATAATAATAATAATAATTACATAATTAATAATTAATATTATATATATTATAATAATATAATAATTAATAATTACATAATTACATAATTTTCATACATTTCATTTAATGTTTAACAAAGTTCCATTTGTTTACACAATTTTCATTTGCTCAAGTAGTTATTTTTCGATAACTATTGAATAGAACACATCTAATTAATTAGATGTGAAAAGTATTTTTGGAAAAGTAATTATTTAAACAAATTATATTTGTTTAAACAATTAAAAAGTGGTACATTTTTTCTTTCTATACGCTATAAAGTCAGAAACATAATGCTATGTGTTCTATTTTATTGAAATTCTTTTAGTTACCAATTTGAATAAAATGGGACATCTCTGGCTCAATTGAAAATTTTTTGAAAATAAATAATAATTAATTCTTCAAATAATTACGTAATGTTTTTGGACAAATTTACTACTCCAAACAATAACAAAATAATTTATTTCAATAAGAAAATAAAATCATTTTTTTAATTTCTGGGGAATAAATGATTATTTAAATAGTTAACATTTGTTTAAACAATTGAAAATTGTTTTAAAAGTCATAATAAATATTAAAATTCTATATTAATGATAATTTTTACATTTTTTTATTTATTTTTATTTTACACAATGCAATTTTTAACTTTTTAATTTCAACCAGTTCATTCAAAATAAGAGCCGCATTTTGGAGCGCGCAAGCCGTGCGGTTGCACAGAGCGCCATGCTTGAGGGGGAGGGAGCATGCGATTTTACTCCCTGCCTTCTTCGACCTGTGTTTTCAGGTTTCTGGAAAGGTGACAACTTGGTACCTGTTTGTCCAAGTCTAGTCTCAAGATTAGTAATATCTTTTTCACTTATCCATTCAAAGATCTGAACTAAGATTGTCTTTCGATTATCATTTCTTACGATACTTTGTAAATTTATAATAATTATTAATCATTTAAACAATTTTCATAAACATATTGAGAGGTGAGGTATTTTTCAATTAATAAACAAAATTTGCTTACGAAGTTAACTATGATTGTCTTTGCGATGACTCTTTCCTAAGGTATTTATGAAATCTACAAGAATGGTTAATTATTTAAAGAACTTTCATAACAACTTCAGAATTTGGCTATTTTTCAAACGAATAGGGTCAGTTTTTTTTACAAATTTAATT
>NC_046664.1:118552517-118553825 GCF_010883055.1 Belonocnema kinseyi
AACAACTTTATTGAAAATTTATTTTTTCGATTAAAAATTACTTTTTTCTCATCTGAAAATGTAACTATTCTAGGATTGATTAAAAATTAATCGTTTTTATCTAGAAATTGAACTATTCAATTTTTGATTGAAACTTCATCCTGCACATTGTATTAGTTAAAACACCAATTATTTGACAGTAAATTAATTTAATTTGTTAAAAAGTAAATTTTTGGGTTAAAAATTGATATATTTTGTTAATTAGATTTTTTTCCTAAAATTTAAAAAACTGAAAATAAAAAAATTTCCTTAAAATCTTCCGGATTCTTTTTTTTTTAATTTTTAAAATGTTTTCAAATAATCACTTAAAATTTATTTGTCAAAATAAAAAATCATTTTCAATGCTCTTAGCAATCACAATAACTTTGGTCATTCTTTTTAAATACTGTACAATTTTCAAAAAAGCTTTTTTTTTATAATCTGCAAAAGTCTAAATCGTGTTTCAAATTATTTGAAATAATTTCAAGTTTTAAATTAATTCTGAATCTTTTTTTAAATTAAAATTGTAGCGTTTGGACTTAAAATTTAGCTAATTACAAATTTAACAATTCAAGGCCTTCTATTTCGAACCATTCTGTTCAAATTTGTATAGTTTTTAACAGTTGTTTGTAATGGATTGTTATGAATGAACGGTCAACTATTGCTGATAATTAGGGAAATATTCTTTTTTTAATTAAAAAATTTCAAATTGAATGGGTTGAAAATAAAATTTTTTTAGACTGAAATAATATCTCAAGTCATAATCGAAAACAAATAAATTAATTTTCTAACAAATAATTGGTGTTTTAACTAATAAAATTCACAGGATAAAGTTTAACCAAAAATGGAATAGTTGAATTTCCAGATAAAAGCTGTGATAAAAAATTGAATTGAACAAGGAAAAAACGTATTTTCAACCAAATCGTTAAATTTTCAGGGAAAAGGTGAAATTTTGACCAAGAAGATTAATGTTTTATAAAAAAAACTATTTTGAAACTTAACCAATATATACGATTAATTTTTAATCAATCCTATAATAGTTACATTTTCAGATAAAGATAAATAGTTTTTAACGGAAAAAAATTATTTTTAACAAAATTGTTGAATTTTCAACCAATCAGATGAATTTTCGACCACGAAAATTAATGATCTACAAAGAAGACAAATTTCAAATAAAATACATGAATATTAAACGAAATTATTTAATTTTAAAGTCAAAAAGACGAATTATCTACAAAAAGTTGAATTTCTTAAGCGAATAAATATGAGTTTTCAATCAAAGAGTTAAAC
>NC_046664.1:118553925-118561809 GCF_010883055.1 Belonocnema kinseyi
CTTCGAGTTTTCAAATTCAGAAGAGGAGAAATGGGTTGCGCGCGCAACGCAGGCATTTATATCGTCTCCTACCATATTCACACGGACATAGACGTGCCATAGAATTGGACCACGTCTCGTTTCAGATCTGGGATCACTGTTCCTATGTCCATGGCTACTAAAAAAGATGCACTTGAAGCCGCCTTCGGCCTACGTAAATGACAGGTATTTTATTTTTCAAAGTTTACAACGCTGCAAGAAAAAGTATTGTGATTATTCCGTGAGTTTCTGATGCAAATTTTAACGTAGAATCCGAATTTCAACCATTTAAAAGTACTTTGTAGAGGCTTCTTTCGGTTCCTTCGGTTCGCCAGTGTAAGGGTAAACAAATTATAAAAAGATAGGTTTTTACCATAGTTTTATATTCAAGCTTTCTTTATGTTGATTTCATCAGATATTTCAAACCGATCAACTATCAAATGAACTTTAAAGATTGCTTGGTTGAGACTTTAATTACATTTTTAATTTTATTAATTTTTTTAAAGATACAATCAATTCTCGTAAATATTGAAGATAAAAATGTAAATAGAGTTAATAATTTCTTAATAGTTAAATTAAAATTCAATTCAGCTTTTTAATTAATATTAGCATAAAATATTATAAATATTTCCAACAAGATTCCTATTAAAATTTTCCTGAAAAGAACGCCTAAAAGGCCTCTAAACATATTGGAATTCTGGTAGTATAAATCCTAAACAAGTGAGAGAGAGGTAGTTGTGAGGTCTCTCTTTCCCCCCCCCTCTTTTTTCAATTGTAATATATCTCTCTCTATCGAGACGTTTTACAGTGTCATTTGAAAACATATTTCTCTTATTTCAATATTTTTTTGCAATTATTTTTTACAAATTGATTTTCTTGAGTACTCATTTTTTTTAACAGATTCTTAAGGAACATTATTCTTTTTAAGTTTATGTTGCTTTCAAAAACGTGCCTTTAAATATTTTAATTAATGTTATTGCAGAAGAATATAGTTTCAAGCTTACATAATTTTCAATTTCCATCACGTTATTCTAAAAAAAAAATTGTATGCAATACGTACCCTTCTTTTTACTCTTTCGTATCTTTCTAAATCAGATGTTCTTTTAATTTTACAAACAATATTATAACCCACATTTTGAGATGGTGTCTAATCAGGATGGTTTCTGTCTTTATGATGAGCAGGTCGTCCTAAAATTTATTTTATACTCTGAAATACTATCATTTTTTAGATTAAAGGTATACGAAAATTAAAATATACATAGACATTACTTTAGATATACATGCATTCGTTATTTCGAAAATTAATGTTGAATTTACCCAGGAAATAAAAATCCATTCACTTGCATTTGAATGGGTTTTGAGGTCTTCTGAATTGCGTATGTCACTGGAGTTCCAGATAGTTCCCATAGGGTAGAGTGAGTTTTGAATGAGAAATCAACTTTCTAAATCGACCACGTAATTCTTTTCTCGGACCTATTCAGTAGCGATTATGAAGCAGCATTAATCGATAGAGAAACGATAGTTCCGATAGAAAATTATTAATTTAAATAAAACAAATTTAATTCAAATATTTAAAATTATTTATTAAAAAATAGTTCAATGGACAACTTTTAAGAAAATCCTGGCATACATGTAGTCTATTTTTATTATTTACAGACTATTTATGTCCATGGATTTTAATTGATTTTGTTGAGCATTTTGTTTGGCACATTTGCATCACACCACATCAAAATGTTAAAAATTTATTTATTTATTTCACATTTACCATATATGAATTTAAATTTACAAAAACTGACACTCGCCTTTTATCTTATCGAATTTACCTTTACCAAAAATGCGGGTATTGAAATTTTAAATATTTGGATGCTTGTGATGCAAATGGATATAAGCGAATTTTGAAGTTTGTTTCTGACACGTGAACTCCGTGCAGCCATTTGCATGTGCACTGAATAAGTTGAATGTCACTAGAGCTTAATTCCGTGTAAATCTTATCATTCCTGGACAGGATATTCTAATGAAACCACTGCAAAAAGAGAATTATATCTAAATAATCATCAAATTTAGAAATAAATTGTCGTGTCAATTATAATATATTACAATATTATTGAATTTGAATGTATGTAATTTTGGATTAATTTGGCACCGTGCTATTCAAATTTATTACCACATACTTCTTATTCGAAACAATTATTAAAAATTTTAATCTGCATGATCCACTCAGTTGAACTCAACCTGAGGTGACCTACAATTGGCAGATTCACGTTTATTGAAAATTGTTATGTGCGCATCGTATTTTTACCATTGGGTGTGATCTTTTAAGAACTCTATTTCATATTGAATCTCAACCCATTCATATGCACATTAATGAATCGTAGAATGCTCATTGGAATTATTTCAGGTTTGTCAGTCTCATTCAAGTCTATTCATTCAGCATTTTGACGACTGTGGAATGGCAGATTTAAGGTACCGTGCGCAGGTGACCGGTTAAAAATGTGGCCAACCGATTGCATTTTTATTCTTTTAATCTGCAAATGACAGATACTCAATTCAAACCGACTCGCAATCTATCGTTTCTTTTTTCCTGGTTATATATGCAAAAAATGTATGTAAACCAATTTATTTAATAAATAAACTACCAAAAACAACACAGGTTGAACTAGTGTTGGGTCGCTACCTGAAATTACCGGTAACGGTAGAAATTTCCGGTAAAGTAGAAAAATTCTCCGGTAACGAATGGTAACGATATTTTTTTGAATTTCAAGACTAAATTTGAATTACTTATTGTTTTTGCGTTTATTTGATATAATATTCTTAAATATTCGTCACATTAAATAACGTGTGGGAAAACTTTCACATTTAAAAGTGTTCCTTAACCTCTACGGTGGGATTTGGTTTTGCTTTAAAATGTATGGGCACATCATTTTTTGCAAAAATATTGTTCCTTTTAATTCTTCACACTTTGCAGATTGAGTAGACAGCAATTATGTATGTATTTGTTACATAAAAAAGTCTATGAAAAACATTTTTTGAACATAATGTTTCGAAGGGTATCTAACCTAATCTGCTGAAACGTTGTAGGCATTTTGCAGTTTCACACCATCATGAAGAATACAAGTATTATTACGATGCTTATTATTAATATGAAGTGAAACATTATATGTTTTCAAATATTTTGGAAAGATATTGACAAATACGTAATTTTCTGTAATAATAGATAAGGGTAAGATACGAGGGTGGTTTCAGGAAAACATTCTAAGTAGATATATAATAGAAATAAAAATTCAATACTATTAATAGTTTAAGATCTTAATTTTGCTTGTCTACTTGGCCATAATCAATATTATTAAAATATTGATTCATTTTTTAAGATTGCGAATAAAACGCTCTATCTCCGCTGGGATATGAGCCCAGGTCCTTCAGATTGCCGGTCTGATGCTCTGAAGGACCTGGGCTCACATCCCAGCGGAGCTAGAGAGCGTTTTTTTTCGCAATCTTTATAAATTAATCAATATTTTAATAATATTGATTATGACCAAGTAGACAAACAACATTAACATCTTAAACCATTAATTAATTTCCCTGGTCAAAAAACTTACATCAATAATAAAATTCAATACTATTGTTTGCAAAAAAAAAACCGTTTTATTAAATTTTTGTATTAAAGTACTGACAATAAAAGACACGTAAGGATATGCAAGACAATAAACGAATACACCAATTTTTTCGTTAAATAAAAGAGTAATTGCCGAATTCAGTCTATTCAAGTTCCATTCAAGTTCATTCTATTTTAACCCTATATTATTTTTATTGGAACATTTCCTTTGCCTTTGAAAGCACATGTTACTTATTTAGAAATCAACCATTTGCATTAATACGTTTATTCTCGATGAAACTCATCAACAACTACGACGTATTTTCAAATTCACATTCATTCACATTTTAACATATAGATGGCGTGGCAATGTCAGCGGTAACGAAAGAAGCGAAAGAAACGTTACCGGTAATGACCGTGATTTTCCTGCTGAAATTACGGAGAATATTACCGCCACCCAACTCTAGGAAGCCCGTGAAGTTGGCACCCTAACTCTAAAATATCAGATTTTGTTATTTGGAATCGTTTGGTGGTCGTTCGGTGATGTGTGGTGGTCAAATTTGAAGGTTTGGTGGTCAAAATTGAAAAAGTTATTGATTTTTCAAATTTGGGGTGCCAACTTCACGGTGGCACAGCACATTTTAATATTTTCAAAAAATTCTTTTTGGTATCGTTTGGTTGTCGTTTGGTGGTGTTTGGTAGTCGACCGTAAACGTTTGGTGGTCAAAATAAAAAAAGTTATCAAGTTTTCAAAATTGGTGCGTCAACTTCCGTTAGCACCCCACTTCAATTTTCTTTTTTAATTCCTTATGACATCGTTTGGCGGTCGTTTGTTGGTATTTGGTAGTGATTCCTGAACTTTTGGTGGTCGAAATTACAGGATATATCGGATCTTTTAGAAAATACATGTGTCCCGTGATGGGGCTATGCGCATGCTTATGCGCATGTGTGATTGGCACGAAATTTGAATTTCAAAATGCTCTTTTTCAGTGTGAACGCTGTTTGGCAAGTATAATTGTACATAATTGTAGTTTTTAAGTTTTCGAACATTGTAGGTTTTATTATTTTTGAAATCTGAACTCTCTTATTATTTTATATTTTAAGTTTTTCAACTTTTAATTACAAGGTAATCTTTGGAAATTGACTCAAAGTCCTATCAAACATCCTATCAAACAAGTATTCAAAACAAATTTGTAGTTCTTTTTTGGTTGAACACCTTTTGTCTCATTATTTTTTTTATGTGGCTTGTATCGTTTGTGTCGTTTTGTGTCGTTTGTGTCGTTTCTGTCGTTTATGCTAAGTTCCTCTAAATGTTATAAAAGGTTAATAAAGAATAGTGACAGAAATTAAGATTGAAGAATTAGCTATGAACTCAAGTTCCTGGATGATAAATAATATTAATCTTTTAAATTTTGTTTGTATTTTTCTGGGGCATTCTGAAAATTTTGACAATAATTCCAAATTTAGACGAATTCTCTTTATCTAAAAAACTCATAAAGTGTACTGTAAATTTTTATTTGAAGATTTCTTGAAGAATTCTACACTATCATGTGGAAATATGTACCTACAGCTAGAAGAGGAAAGTCACATTTTGAGTAAACGAGTTGATAAAGCAAGAGAGAATTTTTCAGAAGTTTTCTTCTATGTAATATTTTTAGGACATGCAGTTTCAAAATTTCGTGATTTTAATAAATATTTATCTGAAATCCGTTTTTTTTCTGCGGTAATATAAATATTGGTTCTAAAAAGTTTGTGTAAGTGTATTTCTGAAAAAGTTCATATATTATATATTCTGTTTGAGACTTAAAAATCTTTTTTGAGTGCTATAATCCATTTAAAAAATATATATTTCATTCGTGAGAGATAATAACTTATTAGCTTCTCATTGCAAATATTTTCGCTGTCGAATAGAGAAATCCAGATAACTCTATATGAAACTACTATCAGAAAGCGTTTAAACGATGCTTAATTTTTTTCAAATTGATACTGAATTATGGTTCTGTCACTGTTGTCTTTTTAAGTATTGTTTGATTTGGTTTACAGTAAAATAACTTATTTCAATGTACAATGCCTTAATGAAGTTTCCGGACCAGGACTTTGAGTCAATTTCCAAAGATTACCTTGTAATTAAAAGTCGAAAAACTTAAAATATAAAATAATAAGAGAGTTCAGATTTCAAAAATAATAAAACCTATAATGTTCGAAAACTTAAAAACTACAATTATGTACAATTATACTTGCCAAACAGCGTTCACACTGAAAAAGAGCATTTTGAAATTTAAATTTCGTGCCAATCACACATGCGCATAAGCATGAGCATAGTCCCATCACGGGCCACATGTATTTTCTAAAAGATCCGATATATCCTGTAATTTCGACCACCAAAAGTTCAGGAATTACTACCAAACATCAACAAACGACCGCCAAACGATGTCATAAGGAATTAAAAAGAAAATTGAAGTGGGGTGCTAACGGATGTTGACGCACCAACTTTGAAAACTTGATAACTTTTTTTATTTTGACCACCAAACGTTTATGGTCGACTACCAAACACCACCAAACGATACCAAAAAGAATTCTTTGAAAATATTAAAATGTGCTGTGCCACCGTGAAGTTGGCACCCCAAATTTGAAAAATCAATAACTTTTTCAATTTTGACCACCAAACCTTCAAAGTTGACCACCAAACACCATCAAACACCACCAAACGACCACCAAACGATTCTATATAAAAAAAATCTGATATTTTAGAGGTGGGGTGCCAACTTCACGGGCTTAACTCTAGATTGATCTATAAACCTGCAAAGTGTAATTTATGACTGACAATTGTTTAAAAAATTGTAGACATTAATCTTACTTTTGTATAAATAATTTAAGCTTTAAATACTGAAATATTTTACTTTTTACGATGTGCCTAACTTCTACAAGAATACAAATTTAATGACAGAAACTTCACAATTTATGTGTTGCGCTCACCGGTTTAACGTCTTTTATACTTGAAAATCCCTATGTCATCACATGCTCTTCTATTATAATCAAGTTTCTAACTTACCTGAAGTAAAATGTTTCGAACAAAATTCGTCAATTTTTCAGTTCACTTTCAGAGAAATCGTCTTTTAAAGCTCTTATCCAAGTACTTCATCTGTCGTCAACAATGATTTTCAATTCATCAGATTTATTTTTTCCAGTTAAATCCGCAAATCGAAAAAAAACGATAATCCTACATTGCCGAAAAGACTCTTGCAACCTACCACGACGCAATTTTGAGGCACTTTCAATGAAAAAATCCAAAAATCAACAAATCGAAAAGTCTTATGACTTATTATAAGTCGCCGGCAATTGAGGTTATAGCCTCAATTACGGAACATTATAATTTTTCATAATAGATTGCCTAATCGCACACTTTCCAAACTGCCATCAATAATTAAAGAAATGGTTTTTCTATTTTAAATCAAAGCTTTATCACAATTTTTCACTTACTTTCCCATGAAAAAAGAACCAATAGAAAGGGAGTCGGTTTTAATTGAGTATCTGTCATTTGCAGAATAAAAGAATGAAAATGTAATCGGTTGACCACATTTTTAATTGGTGAATAGAGTTGAATGAGACTGACAAACCTGAAATAATTCCTATGAGCATTCTACGATTCTTTAATGTGCATATGAATGGGTTGAGATTCAATATGGAATGGAGTTTTTAAAAGATCACACCCAATGGAAAAATACGATGCGCACATAGCAATTTCAATAAGCATGAATCTGCCAATTATATGTCACCTCAGGTTGAGTTAAACTGAGTGGAATATGCAGATTAATTTTTAAAGAATTAATTATTTCAAATGAGAAGTATGAAGTGATAAATTTGAATAAGACAATGCTGATTAATCAAAAATGGAAGAAATTAAAATTAAATAATATTGAAATATATTATAATTGATGCAACAATTTATTTATAAATTCAATGATTATTTAGTTCTAATTCTATTTTTACAGTAGTTTCAATAGATTACACAGGCCCACAAAAAAACAAAAGTGTCTGTGCAATTGACCAGACCTATATATTCTTATGTATTTCTCGACGCTGAATCCGAATTTGCAATAAAAAAGGAGGGTCCAGCTACTTTTTTATGGGGGTTTGATCGAAAAACCTCATTTTTTACGGTTTTTTCATGGTTTTTTTTAAATAAAAAAAAAATAAAGCAAAATTTTATTTTTTTGACTTCAGAATCGAATTCTACGGGAAAAAATACATCGAAAACCATGTTTTGATTTTTT
>NC_046664.1:118561909-118564779 GCF_010883055.1 Belonocnema kinseyi
TCACTATCGAAGTTGCGAAGTATTAGCGAAAATTCTACAAACTCAATTGATTAACCCATTAAAACTCTGAGGCACTTCTTAAAAGAAGCTAAAAATATTATATTGGAGTTCATGAATATCGCTATACATAGGTTCTAAGTCTTACTTTATGATCAAGGGTCGAAAAAAGTTCTAGTTTTGTGATTCATGTAGTGAAAAACCACCAGAACAGTATCCAAAACATCGATTTTTTGAAAAATATATCAATTTATCACGTTTATTGTCCACTTACGCCGACTAGAAGTTGTTTTTTGAAAAAAATGACTTAAAATTCGTGATCAGCGACCTCAAAACCCCCCAGTAAACTATTTTCAATGTTTATAAATCGGTTTAAAATCGTAAAACTTGACTTTAATGTCATTTTAATCAAATTTGAAGCAAATTTTCACTTTTCGCAATTTTCTGCCTTTTCATCGCCGTATGGTGGGTTGAAATTTTTGTAAAAAAAAAAATCAAAAAATGGTTTTCGATGTATTTTTTCCCGTAGAATTCGATTCTGAAGTCAAAAAAATAAAATTTTTTTTTATTTAAAAAAAACCATGAAAAAACCGTAAAAATGAGGTTTTTTCGATCAAAACCCCATAAAAAAGTAGCTGGACCCTACTTTTTTATTGCAAATTCGGATTCAGCGTCGAAAAATACATAAGAATATATAGGTCTGGTCAATTGCACAGACACTTTTGTTTTTTTTGTGGGCCTGTGTTATCTTGTACAGAAATTATAAAATTTACACTGAATTAAGCTCCAGTGACATTCAACTTATTCGGTGCACATGCTGATGGCGGCAGGGAGTCCACGTATTATGTAACCTACAGATTGTAACATATTGATTTTATACTTTCAGTGATAGCGAGTTTTTATAAACGTAAATTTAAAGAAAAAATTCAGCTTTTGATGTATAAAATATATAAATAAATGTTTAACATTGTAAAGTGGTGTGATGCAAATATGTGGAAAAAAATATATACAAAATATAAAAAATGCCTGAAAGTAAATAGTCTGTAAATAAAAGTAGACTACATGCATGCCAGGATTTTCTTAAAAGTTGCCCATTGAACTATTTTTTAACAAATAATTTAAAATATTTGAATTAAATTTGCTTTATTTAAATTAATAATTTTCTATCGGAACTGTCATTCCTCTATCGGTTAATGCTGATTTATAATCGCTACTGAATATGTCTGCGAAAAAAATTACGTGGCCCATTAAAAAAGTTGATTTCTCATTCAAAACTCACTTTAACCTATGGGCGGCTATCTGTAATTCCAGTGACAGATACGCAATTCAGAAAACCTCAAAACCCATTCAAATGCAAGTGAATGGATTTTTTTCTTGGGCTAGTCTAAAAAAATAATTTTAGTTAAACTCCTATATAAACAATGGTTTGCAGTCCACAAAGTGGTAAAGCCTCATAGGTTTCGACGTTACCAATCGAGTTTGACGTCATGTTAAAATACTCTATTAGAATGAGCGCAGCGCCAACGAAACGATTCGAATGAGATTAAAGGGTTGTCAACGAAGGGACTAAACGAAATTGATCAGAATTGTTTTGTGTACAAAATACGTTGCTCGCCCAATGAAACGGAATTGGTTTGTTAAAAATGTTGTGTACCTTTAAAAATGTAAATTTTGAAGATTTCTGTACATTATTCTATAAAAGTGTCTCATAAGAAAATAAGAAAAACTGCGTTATTTAAAAGTATTTGTTTCAGAGACATCTCTTTTGATTACATAAACTCCCAGATAGCAAAATGCGTGCACAGTGCGATGCGCGTGCGTCGCACCACATCCGGATTTTCTCACACGACGTGCACGCAGGGAATGGCGCAGCTGCGTCCTCATATGCGTGACAGGTGTCGCACGTCGTGAGGGTCGCACGTCTTGCGTGCCGGTGGGAATATGGTGCTTGCACATATTTAGGATTTTTAGAGGGTATAGAAAATATTTGCATTGATATTTCTAAATAAAGAGCAAGTAATTTATCATGAACGTATTTTTTATTGTGAGTTTATTATGGTTGGGCATTAGCAATTTAATTTCCGCTTGTTTGTATCAACAATAATGAATATTTTTCGCTGCAACGACAAGATACATGCACATAAAACTGACAGAAAACATAACGACGCACATAAAAAGTATATTGTTCGTTTAAATAATAAAAAAATTATAAAAAACAAAAATTACCATTTTTTAATCACTTAAACCAAAAATGAACAGAAATAAATTTAATAAACACTTTACATATTAGTGTTGAGCATATTGTAGAAAAGTTCACATTTTGGACAAAAGAGAATTCACAATCACCAAATTACAGTTGTCGATGCATTGACCTTTAATTTTAAACGGTCTTTGCACAAACATGGGAGACATTCAAAAATCTGGTACTAATAAGGAAAAATGACCCAGATAACAATTGGTGCGCAAAATGCATGCGACGCACGCCATGTATGGCACGCGCGTGCGTGCATGAAGCAAACACTAGGTGCGCGTGGGTTAACTATCTTAAAATTATTCATTTATAGTAAATAACGTGAATAATATTCCGTACAAAATAATTTTGGATTGGTTCTGTATAAAATGAGCGCAGGACGAAACTAATTAGTCCATTTTTAGATTAGAAGCTATTTTTTGTAGCTATTTGCTGTAAGTTGCAACAAAAAATTTGGATCATTTTTATTACGGTTAAAACAATAAAGAATTCTCACAAAACTTTGTCAAGAACCGCCACGTACCGACGCACAGTGGGGTGAAATCGGAAAACGAGGTTCAAAATGACATTTAGAACGCAATTATGCACCGATTTTAGAATTTTTTTTTTTGAAAAATTCAGA
>NC_046664.1:118564879-118569753 GCF_010883055.1 Belonocnema kinseyi
CTGCGATCGTCTCTCTCTTTCGCTCCCACTGAGTTTCGAGACTGACGTCGCCACTTACAGAGCAGCCTATGGCTTGTCGCCTCTATCTGTAATATCTCTATGAACTTACAGGAGTTTTCTACTGTTTAGACGTATATTACGCGAAAAACGTATTATACATAGAAAATACTCGAGTCACCGTAAATGAGCAGCCCTGCATATAGTACTGCACCGCTGGTTACGGCTGTTGGAAGTGGACTGGGGAATAGGAAGAGAGGACAAATTGAGAAAGTCTGCCTGTCTTTTTCTAAGGATGACAATTAGTGATTGGTCAGTTGATCCTTTTCTAATGAAAGCAGATGGATGATGAGTAGAACCAAGACATGATCTAACAAATACATGGTCTAGCCACTTGAGGGCCCTGTTTCGTTCAAGTAACGCAACCGCTTAATTCCACCATTTTGTTAGTTTGACCGCGCAGTTTAAGTTTGACGCGTAAGTCTGTACGGCGAACTGTTATAGGAAAATCAATTAAGACACTTCGTTTAAATTACTTGAAATAATACCAAGCTTGTCTTTGATTTTGAATCTTTCCAAAACTTCGACATATCTCTTAAAATTACTAAAATTTTGTGTACAAATAATAAGTGTTCAATTGTTATTTTTACGTAAAAATTTAATAACTTCACTTATAAATTAAACACTTTTTAAATAAAACAATTAAAATTGTGATGCTAAAAAATCAAAAGTTATTTGAAAATCTAAAGATTCAAAGCTTTCTATGTAAAACAATTCAGTTTCAAATTGTTTTCTTTTCAATATTTGGTTTAAATTTATTCGTCTTAAATGAAAAGTGAAATATTGCTAAATATTAAATACTTCGTTTTCTAAATTAAGAAATTTCAAATTAAATGGGTTAAAAATTAAATAATTTAGACTCACAATATTTTTAATTTAATAAAAACATTTAATTATGACTACATTATTATGGATTTATTTTTAAGTGGAAAGTAGTCAAACGCACGTTCACATTTTTTAATGGCTGAAAACATTAATAGCAGTAATATATTAATAAATTTATTTATTAAATTTAATATAAAAAAATATATAAAGGAATACCTGAAACTGTGAATGAAAAATATATTATTGATTAATCATGAGTGCAGATCCATTTTTTAAATAATTTATTTATTTAATATTTACAGTTGATAAAATAAAACTGTTTTTTATCAAAAATTTTCAGCTTCAAATACTTTTAATTTTTAATTGCTTAAATCCTCAAAACTGCACTTTAATTATTTTTAAAACTGTTATAATATAACTTGGGCGGATTTTTCTTCTGAAAATTCGTAAAATTCTCGGTTTCCAAGTCCGACGGCCACCTAGTTCTTTATTAAAAAATCTTCGATTTTAAAAACTTGTAATTTTTAATTTTTTTAACCTCTAAAACTACATTTTGAAATTCTTCAATTAAAATGTATGCTGAAAAGTAAAAAAATTTAACTGGAAAATTTTGAAAGTGACAGATTTTCGAATTAAGTAATCTAAACTAAATGGTATAATAATGTATGAAAATCACAATTTAGGAAATTTAAAAAAAAACGGTTAAAATCAACTTGGACAACAGTTTTATCATACAAATTTTGTAACATTCGCGGTCAAAAAATAAATTCACTATAATTTCCCTGTTTTTCAGGTTTCCCGGTCCAGCGTCCAACCTGCACTGCATTATATAATTTTCGTTAGTCAGAACTTTCCCACTTGACTTCAATTTCATTTTATTTGACACAAATACGTCATTTTTTGTCAGCAGAAAGAAGTTATGAAACACATAACCTAAAAGTATAGTTAATCCGTATTTTCCTTTAACGATCTTCAACATTATTATAATACATTTCATAAGGATTCAAATATTTATACACCTGAAAAGTACAAGAAATTTTTATTCTTACATTTTGCATTTTAAAATCCCTTACGTTTGCCGCCTTTCTTATCCAAGATGGAGAAATTAAGCGGTGGGTTCTTATTGGTTCGGTTTTTTTTACTTGCGCGTGGCTAGACCATGTATTTATTAGATCATGGAACCAACCATCATCCTTCGAAAAGAACAGGTACACTTTCTCAATTTGTTCTCTCTTTCTATTTCTTAATCCACTTCCGACAACCATAGGAATATGCAAGCTGTCATTTTATTTCCCCACTAAATTCAAAATTGCTAACTTGATATCGAATTATATAAATACATTTACATGATATAGATCAGACATGCCAAACCTGAAAAAATTCCCACCAGCCACACATGTTTTGCGCATACCACTATTTCGGCTGCAGAGCGAGAGTGGTGGTAGAAGCGTGTCTAGATGCTCTCCTCTCCTACCCAAGCAGCACCGCAGATACGAAATATCTGTTAGGGTGCTTCGGGCGACTAACTTTTCAATATAAATTTGTAATGGTGACTAGAACTTTAATTATTTTATTTCAGCATGTTTACATTTATTTTCAAATAATGTAATTCAAAGGAGAATTGTTCAAGGTATCTATTTATTTTACATTATTCATTATTTTAATATTACAGTTGTGGTTGACTGATACTTTTGAAAGTTTAACAATATTGCTTTTGCACATTCAAAGTACTTACAACTGAATTTTTCGAATGAACTAATCTCAACAAAAACTTCTTGCAAACTGACATCTACAAACTTTCAACATTCTACTCATCATCACTCACCTGTAAAACTTTCCCTTTTTTCACCCAAAATTTCTAAACATCATATGCGCAATGTAAAAAACGGTGATACTAAAATATTGAATATTCAATTTGTACAAAATGAAAAACTTTGTACAATTCTCTTTTTAATTATATTTATTATCAAATCAAATGTAAAAATACTAAAATAAAATAATTAAAACCCTAGTCACTATTAGAAATTTATATTGAAAAGTTAGTTGCCCCAAGCACCTTGTCAGATATTTCGTATCTGCGATGCTGCTTGGGTCTGAGAGGAGAGCATTAAGCACGCGTCTACCACCACACTCGCTCTCTAGCCGAAATAGTGGTAAGCGCAAAACATGTGTGGCTGGCGGGAATTTCTCTAGGTTGGGCATGTCTGATATAGATTACTTATTTTGAAATTATACTAAAGCATTGTTATCGTCTTTTTTATTTGCGTGGGTTAACGTGCGTCGCTCTGTAGAAAAACGGGTACCTAACCTTACTTTCTTTTGGATCTCATTTCGCTGTAATATATCAAAAAATGCTCATAGGCAATTTAATTACATACAAACATTTTCTTCAAACCCCATATATTCGAATTATATTGTTATAGTCATAAATATGAGTAATTACTTCACATGATCTTGAATTTGAATTCGGTTTCCATTCGTCGCGTCTGCAATTTATTATCCACTTTGAGAATCTTTCTGTTCTTCCTGGTGGAAAAACAGTAAAGTTTAAATTCATCCTCGCCTCTATTTTTGCAAAACGGAGCACTGCAGCAGACTATTTTTCTTATATTATAAACTTAATTTTAATTAAACTATACGACATTGCTTATCGCATCGTTTCCCGCGAACTGTCCAGGAACCAAAATGTCGGTTGCATATTTTTATCTAATATAGTACCCTATCAAAACAGGCCAAAACAGGCAACAAAAATCTGACTTTTTTGCTTTTTATTTATGAAATTGCACTTACGATAATATCAGTGATTGATGTGTGATAAGTCAGGATTTCGTATCTGTTTATAGATTTATTGTGACCAAGTGATGAAATAAAAACTGTTAATAAAGGCAATGACACTTTATGCTTCTACTAATTTTTATTTATTTTTTTTTCAACTCAACGGTATGCAATTTTTGCATTAAATTTACTTATACGTATGCATTTATTTTGAGATTAGGAATGTTATGCTTTTACCGCGATTATACAAAATTTGTAAATTGTCTCTTGTTTGATTCGAAACACGCTTAAAAAAAACGAAGAAACTATTTTATTATTATTTTTTAATATGTTTTTTTATATATAAATTTGATAAACAATGATAACAAAAGATTTAATAGTAATATGTTACTTGCAAGTGATGAATGTAAAATACAAATCCTAAAGCAAGAAAACATTTTATCCTTTTGCACATTGTTTATAGTGCTGTGTGCTGATCCTTATTAAAGATATAACAAGTGTAATTTTGAAAGTGCAATTGGCTCTCGTCGCTTCGCGCAAAGAGCTACAATTATTCTCAGGTGTGGTTTAATATACCAGAGTTGGGGTATGCGGTATCTTTCGGGCACTGACAGGTGTCCGCCATTTTAAAAATGCGAGCCACGTGTTCGATCTTTCGCGTGGTGTTTGCCCCGTTTTGTCCCTTTAACTAACATACTTTTTTTAACATTGCTGAGGCATAGCCAAAGATATTATAAGCATAGATGCGGCACGGGAGGTTGGAGTGGGAGAACGATATATATATCTAACCACATTTTTGCATGCCTCGAGGTGCTGCCCTCTTCAACTTTTCGACGTTTCTATGGCAACCGCGTCCTTTGCCTACGTCTACGGGAGGGGTGGGGCCAAGGCGCACATTGAAAGCCAAACCGAACGTGCCGGTGATTTTCTATTTATCGATTCTCGCGCTTGCCTTCGCCAGCCATATCTATAGCTGACTCGGGGCTGTCTCTGCACGCCAAAAATATTAAAATTAATGAGGGCCTAAAATTATTATATTTATTATGATGTTAAAATTAATTCATTTCATTTACGGTTTCTTTTTAAAAAGGGACATTTTCGAGATACTAATTAAATTTTTTTAAATTCTTTTCGTACTTTAGATTTTCAGTGAAATTTCAAAAATTATTTTTTTAAACTAAATTTAAAATTTAAATGAAATTAAGATAAATTAAAAA
>NC_046664.1:118569853-118584550 GCF_010883055.1 Belonocnema kinseyi
TGTTATTTGAAACGTATAATCTTTTTTCTCGTAATTTGATTAACTACAGAAACCAGTAACTAGACGGTGCCTTACACATTAACATTTAATTTTAAAAGTTTGAGGGCAGTTAACCACTTTCAATTCTTATACTCTTCAGAACGCACAACTTTAAAGAAATCCAAATAGTTTATAAAAATAATTCAAAGAGTCGAAGAATTTAACAAAATTCAAAAGAAATATAATGCGAATAGCGGTGCATCTCTGCAACAAAGGCTATTACAAAAAAATGGAAAAGGAAAGAATTCCAAAGAATTAAAATAATTCAATAATTTTTTGCGAACCGGGAAATGCCTGGAAATTTATCTCTTTGATTAACACGGCCATCTGAAGTTCTTAGTATTTAAAAAATTATTATATTCATGCGTGATTTCCTGTAAAAATAGTAATACTTTTTCGTACTTGTAAAAAAATTTCCATCAAGGATTGAAAAAAATTTTGATTTTATTTATTTTGAGTGAATTCTTTAAGTTTGCAATAACAAAGAAAAACTATCCAATTTGGGGGTTTAAGTGTTTAAAAATCGTGATTGATTTTTTTCATAAATAGTTTAGAAATAATTTTCACATTGTACACATCAGCTGGTTTTTAGGTAAGAAAGTCACTAAGAGGATCACAGGGCCTTTTTTTATCTCAAACTTGTAACTTACGCTATGCCTTACAGCTAAATAAAACCCCTCGGATCAGTTATTATTTAAAACTCACTTTCAATTGATTAGAATCCAATATGAAATACTTTAATTTCCTAAGATTTAAAGTCGAAATATATAATGAATTTGCAACAAGGAAGATTAATTTTCTTATTAAAAAGACGAATTTTTAACAAATTCCATGAATTTTCTACCAAATAGTTGGATTTTCAACTTATTAAAGATCAATTTCCAATCAAGAATAGACAAGTTGTAATTTTCAGAAAAAAAGTAATTTTTAACATAAAAAATACCAAATTGTCAACAAAAAAAGTTAAATTTTAAGCCAAAGTGGTAAATCTTGCAGAAATATGATTTAAAAAATACTAGATTTAACAAACACGAAAAAAAAACACAGAAAAGTTCATTTACAAACGAATCCTCCTTTAATTTTCTACCATATTGTTAAATCATTACACAAAATAGACTAATTTAGACTATAAAAATTGCATTTTAAATAAAGAGACAAAATGAAAAAAAAATCAAGAAAATTAATTTTCGACCAAAAAGATGAATTTTCTACCAAATCGAGGAATTAAATTTTCAACAAAGGAGTGAACCCCAAATATCAAGGGGAGTCCGAAAAATATGAATCTTTAATGATAAAGTTCAACTTTTAACCAAACCATTTAATTTTCAGTTAAAGAAGATAAATTGCGAACAAAATAGTTAAATTTTTAACCAAAGAAATGAATTTTCCAGCATTATATTAATGATCTACTAAAATAAGACGCGCTTTCAACAAAATATATTAATTTTTAACAAAATTTTTTAATTTTAAAGCCGAGAGGATGATTTACCTATAAAAAGGTTGAATTTTCAATTAAAAATATGGTTTTTTCAGAAAAAAGTTAATTTCCTACCAAAAAGTTAAATTTCCATTAAACCAGTTTATTGGTTATAAAAATTGTTTAATTTCAAATAAAAAAAACTTAATTTTCAACCAAATTTGTAGCAAAATACATGAATTTTTAATAAGATAGGAGCAATTTTAAACAAGAAAATATTGATTTTTATTAAGAATATATCTAAAACCAAAAGAATAATTTTCATACAAAGTAGTTCAAATTTTAACCAAGCTTCTGAATTCCTAACGAAACAAGATGACTTTATAACAAAATAGTTGCATTTTTTACAGAATAATACAATTTTCAACTGAATACTAGATTTTTTAACCAAATGAGTTTCATTCCGAACCACAAATGTAATAGTAGACTTTCTGCCAAAAAGCATTTAAGCGAAAAATCGAGGAAAAGAGGTTTCTTAAAAACAGAGAAAAAAAGAAAAATTCCTTAAAAGTTAATAATAAGGAAATAAGGAAACATACTACATGTTATGCTTTAAAATACAAAACGAAAAATCGACAAGACTCAGAAAACGAAATTACAACAACTAAAAGAATGACAGAGAACAAATATATTGACACTATACTTAAGAAACTTTATTTTCAATTTCATTTATATTGGATAAAATATCAATATTACAGAGAAAAGTAACAGCGTATTACATTAAAGAATTCAGATGATTTAAAAACTGGAATTAATGCAAAAAAATGAAAGGGCCTCTCATTTTTCTCATTCTCATTATTTATGATTGAGAAAGTATAAGAAAAGAAAGGTCCGAAAAGAAAGAACTAGTTCGTTAAACAGCCATTTTGGATGAAAATTCATAAAGTTAAAGCATTTAAAAAAATTGTGGAACCATTTTTTAGACTTAAAATTTTTATTTACGGCTATTAATAGTATTCAGAAAGCCAAACAATTTATCCTCATGACTTTTTTTATACAAAAAAAAAAATTCTCTTAGTTATGCCATTTTCAAAATTTCTAATATCAATCGAAAATACAAATTTGAAGCCAAAGAACGTACGATATCAAAACAAGTAAAGTAATGGAAAACATTTCTGTTTAAAAGTGTTACAAGATTATCACAGAAACTTTTTGGATTTTCTTGTAAAATCGAAAATTCTCATTTTTATTTCGCAAAAAATCAGGAGATATAAAAATCCCACTTTGTGTTCAAACTATGGAGGACACGAAAGAAGATGAATCAGTAAAAATTGGAATCTTGAAAAAGATCTACAAATTTGTTAACAATCACTTCTTGATACGACGCGTAACTTTTGTTTTATTTACCAAAAATAACATTGAAAATCTAAAAAAAACTTTCTGAAGAAATGATACAAGTTACAAAAAAAATGATTAAACAAAAATTGTTTACCCGCAAAAGAGTTACAAATTTGTGTTCATTTCTTACATTCTTATTATTTATGATGGAGAAAGTATTAGAATTGCCCGAAATTTGACACCACAACATACAAATTTTGAACCAAATGATGCAAAATACGACAAAAAGTCGCAAAGAGAAATTATAAGTTTTGAAAAATCCTACAAAATTTCTTTAAACCACTTTTCGATAGGACTCGTAATTTTGTTTTATCGTAAGTAATATATACAGAAAATCGAAAATTTCAATATTACGCGAAAAGACGCGAGATACATAAAAAATCTAATGGAAAACTTGTAAGATATTTTGCTTTATCTATAAAAAATAATATGAAAACTAAATTCCTATTATTCTCATAACAACGCGATATAGAGAAAAATCTTTAAAAAAAGAATTGTATTTTTAAAATTTATTTTAAGTTGATTCAGAAAATATAAATTTACAACTTTCTGTCAAAAAATGAGTGCGCAGCGCGAGTGTCACGATCGTATTGTGCACCTCAAAGCATACAGATCTTTGAGAAACTTAATCTTTAACTATATACTTATTTGAGTAGAACATTCAGAATATGAACACGCATATAAATACTGCGATCTAAAGAGATTTTTTTGATAAAGTTTCATTCAAGCATTCTAAATGCAATGAATAATGATCTGAGCGCGAATCACGGGGATCAACGGACACGCACCCTAGACCTGCTCAAACTTGCGAGCCACGGGCACAGCGCACGATGAGAATGTGCCCGCGACAAGAAATAATTCTTTTACGGATTATTTTATTACAAACTAATAATTAAGAGAAATGGTTTTGAAACTTTGCAATAATTTGTAACCTTTTATCTTAAATTGAGAAATGTAAGGCAAAATATTTATATATTCTGATCAACCACTCGAGTAAAATTTAAAAATACATTTTTTCAATTTTAAAATTATGGGGTTCTCAATCTTAAAAATCGGAACATAATTGACACGCATAGTAAGATACATAAATTTCTGTAAAATATTATTAAAAAAAATTTTATCATACAATTTTATCGTTTAATTATAATTTATTTAATTCATAATTAATCACACAAACATACAAATTTACTAATTATTGTTTACTTAAATTGATAATCGTGAGCGAAGCGGCATTCGTATAAAATTTAACTCTACATCTAAAAACTCCAAATCGCTAATTCTACATGCGAGAACGCTATACGATCATATTTATTTAAAAAATTGATTATTTTAAATTTCAATTTAATATGTTTATCAATTAAAACTTTTAATGTCTCCAAATGTATAGTTTCATGTAGTCGAATTTCCACTTCCTTTTTTCAAAACAACAAAATAATATTATTCATAGACAGTAAATTTTAATTGTAAAATGTCTCATTTTTTTCATAAAAGATGTAGCCGCTAAAAATATTTATTACGATACAATTACATTTTAATTCAATTTAAAAGTACATCTTATGCACCTAAATATTTTCATGATGCAAAATTTATTCAAATAATTGATTCATTAGTTGAAAATAATAACTCAAAATTCTCAATATAAAATTTCTATTTTATATTTTTAAGTATTTACTGACTTAGTATCGGATATTGGATGGACTTGTTCGACGGGTGAAGATTGCAGGGGCAAAGTAGTTGGTGTGCGCGATCTTTGGGTTGAGAGGCATGGGGGGATCGGGTAATTTTCGCCGGAAGCACCGTCTACAATTAGTTCCTCGAACTATACACGTGCCGCATCTAGGCTTATAATATCTTTGGCATAGCCTCCAGCAATGAGAATCAAAGAGAAAAGGGTGGTGGGCCTGTAGAGTCAACAAATCCCATGTTCGAAAATCTGACCGAAGATGTTAAAAAAGGCTCAAATTCTCTAATGTTCGTTAAGAGAAGGATGATAATGATTTTCACCCCGTAAAGTCTAAGAAGCGTAAAAGACAGAAGCAGAAAAAACAGCGAATCGGTAATAGCGACACAATATCAAACGCAGATTCTGAGGTATCCGGAAATTCCGTCGAGTCCGATAATCTAGCGGCCAATCTCTCATTCCCAGACGCGGCCGATAACGTACAATTTATGGATCTACCGAATGACAGGTCACAAACCGAAATCACTCCAGAGAAGCATGTTTCTCTCCCTCCCTCGGGGAAATCGTTACTGGAACTAAGCTAGCATGATAATCGCGATCAGAGCTAGACGTCTGCTCAATCCGCGGTTAATAACCAAAACCGCTTAAATCCACGACCCCCTCCCCATTTAGACAAATTAGCATACACTGTCGATTTAGTGCACGATGCAGGCGTTGCGGATCCTCGGAAGTTCACACTGAAACTAGGCCATGTCCTAACGCGAATGACACCTCAAAATGCGCGAACTGTGGTGGGGATCACTCACCATCTTACAAAAAATGCCCGAAATTTCTATTTCAGAGAGAGTAACGAGTTTTTGCTACCAAGTGCACACTACCGTTTAAAGAAGCCAAGTCGATCATCAGATCCGGTAAGTGAGCTGATTGCGCTTCCTCAACCTCTGCGAAAGCTAACTCTCCTCCAGCATTTAGCTTCTCAATGTTTACAGAACATACTGAAAACCCCACTCCCTCCTTTTCAGGCCCCCGTCTACAGCCTCAATAACCACAATACTCACAAACTCTGGCAAACCCTAAGAAAGACTCCTCAGATACCGAAACCCTCTTTATAACCTAGATAGAAACTTGCAGAAGTTCATCCAAAACCCATGCAGGCCCCCACGGGTGGGCATTCTCATCAATCATCACGAAGAGGATCCAACGCCAAATCATCGTACTCACATCTCAAGAATAGTAAAATCCCCAGCCTTTTTCTAAATCGTTTTGCTCTCCCCAAACAAAAAAATACAAATACAAATACAGTTCCTATGAGCTCCTCATTCCCCATTCCCCCACTTTTCCCTTCCCCTCCCTATTCTCTCCTCCATACCCTGTCTCCAACCTCCATAACTGCAGGACTATTTTGGAACTATCCTCTGCCCTTGATAATACGAATCTTATTCCCCTTAACACAGGTGAACCCACCTATCGCCCTAGATCAGACAGCCCCCCTTCAATAATTGACCTAACTTTTGTGTCTCAGAACATCTTTAACATCACTTCTTGGGGAGTTGGGAATGCGTCTCTGTAAAGTGATCACTTTCCAGTGGTATCCAGTCTTGGTATCTATACCCCAATAGCTTCGTACATTTCTCATAAATACAATCTTAAGCGAGTTGACTGGATCCCCTTTTCTAGTAACCTTTTGGAATCCATTCAGGGCAAAAACGAAACTTTAAATTCCCCGGACATTGATTGTTTATCCAAGTATAAGGGTTTTGCTGAAAGTGTGGATGAAGCAGTTACTGCGGCTAGTCCTCCCTCAAGACCTCCCAAAAACTTAATTCACTATAAAAATAAAAGAAAAAATTTGTCCCTGCTCCATGGTGGGATGCAGACTGCAACGCTACTATTGAGGTAAGAAAATTAGCATTGGCGGCCTACAAGAGGCGTATAAATGAAGTCAACTACATTAATCTAAATAGAATATAAGCTAAGACTAGACGCACATTAAACGCGGCTCGATGAAACAACTTTAGGACAACACCGATCCCAAGAGTTTGGCGAGTCGTTAAGTGTTTTAAGAACAAATACACTCAACCAGCGACTGCATCTTCATCAGGGAATAGTGAGACAATTCAAAAACTCCACTCACTGGCTGAAGAAATGCTTCCACCAACGGCCTTCTTCGACTACTTCCCTGAAAACTTTCAGAAGAACGAGTTCCTAGAGGCCCCCTTCACGGAAGCTGAAATCCTCTCCTGGCTTAGACAAAATTGACAATAATATTTTACTTCAGCTTCCTGATGAGGTGAAAACAACTCTCCTTGCAATTTTTAATGAAATTTACCTATCGGGCTCTTTCCCAGAATCTTGAAATAACTTTTTAATTTTTCCCCCCTAAGTCATCACCAGGAAAATTCCGTTCAATTGCTTCAGCTTCATGTTTGCTTAAATTGATGGAAAGGCTCATCTACAATTGACTCTCGTGGTACGCGGATCATAATCATATACTTTCCCCCACTCAATTTGGTTTTAGAAAGAGAAGATCCTGTGCTGATAACCTCGCTATTTTATCATCCGAGATTTTTTCGGGTTTTGCAAATGGTGAAGTTGTGGCTGGCCTGTTTCTTGATCTAAAAGGTGCATTTTCCAGTGTCATTCCCCAAATTCTAACTGAAGATCTCAAAGTGATTGGTGTTCCCCGATAAACGGCTAGATATTTCTACAATGCAACCTCTTGCAAAAACGTCTATTACAAAATTAACGGGGAACTAGTGGGCCCCAGACGCAGTACAGTCGGACTCGCTCAGGGTTGTATTCTAAGTCGAATTAACTATTCAATTTATACCAGAAAAATATACCGTCTAATCCCGGGAAATTGCATTATCATAGAGTTCGCTGATGATATAGCTATTTTTGTCGTTCTGCTGGCCCAACGGTATGCATCAAATCGCTTCAGAAAAGCCTAAACGACCTTGCTGTTTTTTATGACAAAGAAACCTGGAGCTCCGTCCAGAAAAAACCGAACTGGTCTTTTTCAACAGACAGAACCTAGATACATCTGACCCATCATATACCTTATCATTACACAACATTATTATTTTCCCCTCTATTCACGTCAGATTTCTCGGAATTATTCTAGAAATTAGGTTATCATTCAAATATCATTTCCTTCATTTATGCGATAAGAAAAGAAAAATTCCCAAACAAACATTAAGGCGCTTCTTCAGGATTGAAAATTACCTCATGTATTACTCTGAAAAGTTTTTCTCCTTCAATTCTGTATTGTATAATTTCATATTTCAACCACAGACCATAAATGCCTAAATTCGGAACCTATCAAATCGCGTTTTTCGAAAAATGGCCTGGTTCTTGTTTTATTGCAATTAAGGGCATGTGATCAGTCTAACAGCTGCTCAAGTCAGCCCTAAGTTCAATATTTTTTCACCCATATTCAAAAATAAAAGTTTAAATAACGCGAAAATTTTTTTCGGGAAATGTTAATAAATATTAAAGGATCGTTTGTGGCCTTGCAAAGAGTTGGAAGAAGAAAAAAGTTTATTTATGCAAATAATGATCATCGACGGACACATTTAGGTTTTGCAGCAGAAGCTTGACTTTTAACTTTCTCTGACGCTAATCATGCAATCTGTTTTACCCAAAGACACCTAGAAGTTCGAATTTGTCTACTCGCTGCATTAGTGCTACTTTGACACAGCTGATACCAGACTGATATGTATGCCAGACCAAATATGCCTATTTGCATTTCAAGTGCAAACATTAGTGTTTGCATTATTGGTGCATAATGTTCGTGAGCGATTTTTGTTGTTTTGTCCCACTTTGATAAATATAAACCTCAGAACTAGCCCATTGACAACATTTTAAATTGCTAATAGGGTTTGACGACAGCACGGTCGATTTTTCTCCAAAATAGAAATTAAAAAAAAAACTTTTTTCACTATTCTAATTATTTAGGACCAGAGACAAATTCTTGCATGCCTTATATTTATCGTGCCAAATTTTTAACACGATATCTCATTCCGTGCGGACGTAAGTTGGGAAAGAAAACTTCCACTGGTATTTTCTTTAAAAAATTTTTTTCTCAAAATTTCCACCGTAACAAAGCAGAGACATGCACTTTATTACCTCCTCTTTCATTTTCTAAACTTTCAGAGCGATACCTCATGTCGTTTAGACGTAAGTTGGGAAAGAAAAATCGAAGACCAGGCAAACGTGGGCCCTCTGTTCGTGGGCCCTCTGGGTGGCTATGGAACAGCGGGTGGTCTAAAGTGTAATTTTTTCGACGATCGTAAACCTAGGATCGAGCCGAGAATTTATATAATAAAGTTTAATAAAGTTTATACCCTTTTCAAAGCGACAATTTCTGATGATTATAAAGATTATGAACCTTTAGCTTTCAGCTTTTCACAAGAAGAAGTAAATAAAATTATAGAAAATATTAAAAGATCTCATAAGTCAATAAAAAAGCAAGTGTCATGACTCACTCAACTTTTCTATTGTTAGAGATTACAGTCGGTTGAAAGAAATGATAAATTAGCAAATATTAAGAAATTTAATTTTAATATTGTGCATTCGGTAAATTACATAACAATAAGATGATTAAAAAAAGAAAGAAGAAAATCAGTTAATCCGTTCAATTTCTGGATACACCTTTTTTCTCTCTTCTCAGATTGTACGACAAAAAATACTGAAATAAAAAGATGCTGCGCCCAAAATTGGAAGCTGTTAAATGGGAAAAGTATGGAATCTATATTTATTTTATTTCCATTTTCTTATTCATTTCATTTATTTATTCATTCATTCATTTACTCATTCCCTTACTCATTCATTCATTTCATTAGTTTAATTTCATGGTGGCTAGTTTAAATTGAAAACTCTGCAATCATAGAGAATCGTAATTTTCCTATCTTTTTTCTTGAATCTTTATTTGTTTCAAATACAACTGCTTGCGTCACAATAAATGTATTGTTTTGGTCAGAATTGATGAACTATTTTACTTCAAGATTCACAACATTTGGTTTAATTTCATTTCTTTTCATTCGAAAAATTAAAATATTATTAACAGAAAGCGGAGGAGCATTTTTTTCGAGTTGGGGACCTAGCCATGGAATTATAAAATTAAGTGGCACAATGTATACTGGTTATACTATTTTAAAATTTAATAAAAATTATAAATATATTTCCAATCGATTTACAAGATGGAGTGTTTGCGAAATAAATCCATAGTAATAAATTTTATCCCCCCCCCGCCCCAAATATGAACAAAAAATAAAAAAACTACATTTTTACTTTCATTATTCTTAATTTTTAGCAAATATCCGTCGTCTTTTTCATACAAATAATTAGTAGTGGACAATTTCAATATTTGCCATTACTTTTTAAACAATTTTTAATTGTTTACAGAAATGTAAATTATTTAAACAATTATTTAATCCCAAAAAATGTAACAAACCATCGTATTTTCTGATTAAAATGTAATGGTTAGTCATTCTTTGGAGTAGCACATTTCTCTAAAAACATTATATCATCATTTAAGCAATCATTTATTGTTTTTTTTTCAAATTTCTGAACATTGAGCTAGAGATGTCCACTTTTTCTAAATTGGTATCCTATGCTACGTTTTGTTGAATAATTAAATAATTTTGATACATTTCTTTTAATGTTTAATAAATTTCTATTCGTTTAAACAATTCTATTTTGCTCAATCAGTTTTTTACAATAACTAAATAGTGTATTACATGACTTTATAGTGTATACAAAGAATAGATGACCAACCTTTTAATTGTTTAAGCAAATATAACTTGTTAAGATAATTACTTTTTGAAAAATACTTTTTAAATCGTATTTTCTAAGTCAAACATAATATTCAATGATATCGAGAACTAGTAAATTCTGCTAAAATATTAATGTTATTGTTTTTGAAATTAATTATTGATTTTTTTTTAAATTTATGTCAAATTAGGTTTGGATGGTTTACATCAAGAAAACAACGTCAACAACAAACAGAAAACAACAACATCTACAAAAAGTTGCTTAGAATAACAATGTAGAAGAAGTGGACATATCTGCCTCACTTTTTAAAAATTTGGAAAATAAACAACAAATAATTGTTTAAATAATTACATAATGTTTTTAGAACAATTTTCTACTCCAAGCAATGACAAACAATTACATTTCAATCATAAAATACGATTCTTTTCTACATTTTTTGGGATTAAATAATTGTTTAAATAATTTGCATTTGCTTAAACAATTGGAAACTGTTTTAAAACTCATGGAAAATTCCATACTATTCCCATTTAATAATTTCAAATTCTGGGCGCATGATCTTTTTCAGCATTTTTGTCGTGTCATCGGAGAAGAGAGAATACACGTACATCCATTATTGTTACGGGCCATATTTCTAAATTTCTTGCATTTGCTTCCGTCTTTCCATAAAGACCACACTAAATCATGCGTCAATAATGATCACCTCTTACAATCAACATTAGAGTGTTATTAGAGTGTTTTTTTAGCGACGATACTTTAAAATTTAAACAGTTTAAACATCGTAAGCCCAGGATCATGCCTCACTCAACTTTCCTATTGTAAGAGATTACAGCTGCTTGAGAGAAATTAAAAATAATTAAAATATTAAGCAATTTAATTTTAATATTCTGTATTACGTTCATTACATAACGACGAGACGATTAAAAAAAGATGGAAGAGTATCGGCGTTCAATTTCTGTTGAGAGTTTTGATAATTTTTCATAAGATTACATAACATTACAAATATTATTATTAATTAATTAATCAATATATATATATATAATATATATAATTTTTAAAATTATATAATTAATTAATGACCATATTAACCGTTTTTTCTAATCTTTTTTTACATTCCTTCGTGAATTAGAGCAGGAAATTTCTGCAGATAATTAAAGTGTAATTGAGCAATGCTTTTCATAATTTTCGTAATTGCAAGAGATGACCATTATTGACGGGTGACTTGTTGTGGTCTTTCTCGAAAGACAGAAACAAACGCAAGGAAACGTTAGAAGTACGGCCCGCACACATGATGGATATACCTTTCTTCTCTCTTGTAAGATTCCACACCAACAATGCTGAAAATAGATCCTGCGCCAAGATTTAGACATTGATCGAAAAAGTATGTAATTTTTATTTATTTTCTTTTCAAGGTTGAAACTTGAAGAGTATGCAATTCGCAGCCTTTTATTGAGCAATTCCTTTTCGAAAATTTACAATTGAAAACTCTGCAATCATAGACAATCATATTTTTTCTATCTTTTTTGTTTAATCTTTATTTGTTTCAAATACAACTGCTTGCGTCACAATTAATGTGTTGGTTTAGTCAGAATTGATGAACTATTTTGCTTTGAAATTCATATTCTGTTGTTCAATTCCACTGTTTTTCATTCGGAAAATTAAAATATTATTCACAGAAGCGAGGAAGCCTACTTTTTCGAGGTGGGCGTCTAGCCATACAATTATAATATTAAATGGCACAATGTGTACAGTTTATACCATGTTAAAATTTTATATAAGTTATAAATATATAACTAACAATTCATAGTCAATCATGAATAATAATGAACAACAAATGCAGGTATAAAATGAATATTAACAAACATTTCACTAAGCTTTCAATGATTTTACCTTCAATCATTTCATAAATAATTCACAAATATTTCAAAATTTCTGTAAAGATTTCTGGTACGTATGAAACTGTGTACAAAGATTTTAATCATTCTCGAAAGATTTTACAAGAATTAGGAGGGTTTCGTAAAGATTTCCAATCGATTTACAATATATTTGGGGCGCCGGGGGGGGGGGGGGGGGGGGGGGGGGGGGGGGGGGTGAAAATAAAATTTATTTGTATGGATTTATTTCGAAAACACTCCATCTTGTAAATCGCTTGGAAATATATTTATAATTTTTATTAAATTTTAACATAGTATAAACAGTACACATTGTGCCATTTAATTTTATAATTCTATGGCTTGGTCCCCTACTCGAAAAAAGTCTCATCCGCTTTCTGTTAATAATATTTTAATTTTTCGAATGAAAAGCAATTAAATTGAACCAAATGGTGTGAATCTTGAAGCAAAATAGTTCATCAATTGTGGCCAAAACAACACATTTATTGTGACGCAAGCAGTTGTATTTGAAACAAATAAAGATTCAAGAAAAAAGATAGGAAAATTACGATTCTCTATGAATTTATAATTTCTTTCAACCGACTGTAATATCTAACATTAGGAAAGTTGAGTGAGGCCCATAGGCACTCAATCTAAATTCTCGCCTCGATCCTAGGTTTACGATCGTCGTCAGTGTTGACAATTACATAAAGTTAGGGTGACCATCCGTCCGGATTTTCCTGGACATGTCCTCATTATAGGGCTTGTGTGAGTTGTCCTACAGGATTTTTTACTTTGTCCGGTTTTTTGTCCGGATTTTTCAAATGATTAATCTTTATTTTTCAATTAATTTTTGGACCTTTTTTGTACAAAATGTTATCATTTAATGGCATTTAATGATTTCTTGATCAATTCACAATATAAAGTACTATTAAACATTTCTCCTATACGAAAAATATATATGTGTGCATTTGTGACATTGATTAAAATGCATTAGGTTTCAAAAATAAAAATATAAGCTGTTACGCGTTGATAAAATTTAATAAAACATTTTATTTAAAAAATATGTTGAAAAATTTTCTTTTTATTTTAATCCTTTGTATTCTAGTATGGCGTACTTTGTCCTGTTTTCAACTATTTTGTTCAACTTTGTACTCCTTTTTCAAACTTTTCTGTCCTTTGTCATATTTTTAAAACTATTATATCCTATTTTGTCCTTTCTTAAAAATAAATTTGTGTCCTACTTTGTCCTCATTTTTAAAGGTTTTTGTCCTACTTTCCGAAAATCAATTATGGTCACCCTACATAAAGTCATTTTTAAAATATGATATAATTATTAAGAATTCTGTAAAATGCGTTATAGCAATTGAATATAATAATTATGCCTGGGCTGGGAAGAAATACCCAACATCACAATGGAATTCCATGGAGGGATGTGCTTTTTAAGTGTAAGAAATGAAACAAAACTTACGCAGTATCGTCTGATTCTTTTGATAATAATTATTATGGATCATATTGCATAACATTATATATGTAATTATGCAGGGTCCTCCTACTTATAATCTCAAACTGTTTTAACATTCATTCAAATTTAAAGAATTTTTAAATATTGGTATTTGCTACAAGTTTATGAGATGAATAAAATAAAATATAAAATATACCACGAATCGATAAACATAAAACTCTAAAAATTTATCCAGAATTCTAGATTCTGTAGTATTTTGATTTACACTATCAAAAATGATGCTCAAAGCAGCATTTTTTCCTTTTTCGACTTTTATGTGTTTGTAGGATAATGGGTCCCACATTGTTCTTTATGAGCATCTCCTCCTCGATACATTTTTTTACTATTAACCAGCTCCATGCATCGTTCCCACTTTTCTGTTTTCTTACGATCCGGAGGGGAATTGTCGGTGAAACTAATCCAACAGATGGCGCCACAAAAAGTAGGTCTCACTTTTTCCTTGAATTGCGTTAAGAAAAAGCAAAAATAATTAAAAACTTGATGCTGCTTGCAAATAAACAACAAAAATTTATGAAGAAATAAGAGTAACTATTAAGAATTATTAAAAAAAAGAAAAAGTCATGAAAATATGTAGCTTATTATGAATAAAATTTAATTTTGAGACACATTTTGACAGCGGTTCGAACTTTATATTTTTATGATTTATTTTGCTCATATTATTGATTTTATTATATGTTGAAGTGAAAAAAAATTATTTAATGTTAAAATGATTAATGTAGCCAATGAAAAAATTAACAATATGAAAGACCTCAATGACAAAAATATTTCAAACATATACATGATCAGATGAGTTAATAAAAATATATAACGCATATCAGATATATATATATATACACTTTCTCAATTTGTTCTCTCTTTCTATTTCTTAGTCCACTTCCGACAACCGTAGGAATATGCAAGCTGTCATTTTATTTCCCCACTAAATTCAAAATTGCTAACTTAATATCGAATTATATAAATAAAAAAAAAACGTATTTGATATGCGTTATATATT
>NC_046664.1:118584650-118587103 GCF_010883055.1 Belonocnema kinseyi
AGAGATATAAATAGAACTGCCGAAGTGTTCCGACAGGCAATCGTGCACCTTCGAGTTTTCAAATTCAGAAGAGGAGAAATGGGTTGCGCGCGCAACCCAGGCATTTATTCGTCTCCTACTATATTCACACGGACATAGACGTGTCATAGTATTGGACCACGTCTCGTTTCAGATCTGGGATCACTGGACCGGATGACGGAAGGTGTAAAAGATCCTTTATAGAGATCTGAGCCGGTTAAATTACTTTGAGAACGGTAACGAGAATGAGAATATTACTGAGAATATAACCGAGAAATAAGTTCTCTGAGAATTTATGAGAATCTCAGAATTTATTTTAATTAATAGAAAATTGCATTTTTTCGTTAACTTTTCGGTTGAAAATTCAACTCTGTTTTTGAAATTTTGTCTTTTTTATTTTAAAGTTTACCTGGTTTAGCAGAAATTAAACCTTTTTTTTTTATGAAAATGCAACTGTTTGGTTAGAATTTAAGCTATTTTATACTATTTTCTTGAAAACGTAACTATTTCGTAGAAAATTTACTTTTTGTTTAAAATTTATATTTTGGTGTTGAAAAATGAACTGAAATATTTGATTTTGATGGTAGAGAATTTAACTATTTTGTTAAAAATTCATCCTTTTTGGTTGAAAAAATTCGTCTTTTTGGATTGAAAATTCAATTTTTTTCGTAGATACTTATTCTTATTAGAAAAATATCTAAGCTAGAAAACAATTTATATTCAACCGCTGATATAAGATAAACCATAAAAATATTGTTAAAAATCAGAAATTCTTAAATTCTCTTAAATTCTGTCATATTCTCGGTTATATAACCTAAACTTAAATTCTCGGGAATTTAAGAACTCTACCTTCTTAGTTTTCTACGCGTTTTGATGTATATTACGTTTGAATGAAAACATTCAGTGCGCATGCGTCAAAAACTTAAAATGTTAAAATAATCTATGTTTCTTGATGTAAGTCGTGGTTGCCGTCTCCGCTCTTCAACTTTTCATTACAGTTCATAGCATCCCCCTGCCTCGACCCATGTATGTGTATGTAGTAGTAGTTTTCTTACTCTCCGGAGGGTAAATGTCGATTAAACTAATCCAAGAGATGGCGCCACAAAAAGTAGGTATGTCTTTTTTATTGAATTGCATTAAGAAAAAGCAAAATTAATAAAAAACCTGATGCTGTTTGCAAATAAACAAAAAAAATATCTATGAAAAAATAAGAGTAACTATTAATATTCATTTAAAAAAAGAAAAATTCATGAAAATAAATAAAATTTAAATTTGAGATACATTTTGAAAGCAGTTCGAACTTCATATTTCTATTATTTATTTTGCTGATATTCACAAGAATATTTAAAACATTTACATGATCAGAAGAATTAATAAAAAGTATATCACTTATATCCAATATAAATATAATAATAATTAAAATATGTAAGACTACTACTTAAGCTGCAAAGTAATGAATCTTTGTACCTTTAAAATCTGAACAATTTCAAGTTTTGAAGGAAATTTTTGTTAAAAGTAGTGGTAATTGCAATTAAAATGTTTGAGGGAATCATTTGGTAAAGAATTTGGTGAGAAAATGGATTTAATATTGTCTATTATAATGTATATATTTATTTAAAATGAACCGAACATCATATATACATTTATACAGTTCAATCATTTATTTGTTGCTTAATCTTGAAAGCTTTTTTCTCCCTGCATTCAGCACCTAACAATTTTATTTCAAAAATGTTTATTTAAAGGAGATTTTCAATTAAATACTTAGTTATATTGTTGAAAACCTCGTTTCTTAAATAAACAGACTATAAACTATTAAAATCTATAAACAAACGTACTGTACTCAAGACGCGCAGTTGGATGAAATCCACTTTTTTCATCAAAAATGTACAGAGCCTTCAATTTTCTTGCGATTTTGAATTTTTTGTTCTAAATTAAAGATCCTTAAATTCTATAGATCTTGACTCTTCGAACTTTTCTCTCCTCTATTTTTTAACAATATTTTTTCCACTAAAAGTAAAACAAATTGACAAATACTCTTATGGTCGGTAAAAAAAATTTATAGTCTGTTTATTTTAGAAATGAGGTTTGCAATAATATAATTAACTATTTAATTCAAAATTAAAATTCTTAATAAAATTATTAGGGGTTGAATGCCGCGAAAAAAACTGTTTAGATTAAGCAGCAAATAAATGATTGAACTATATAAATGTATATATGATGTTTAATTCAATTAATATAAATATATACATTATATTAAATAATATTAAATCCATTTTCTTATTTATCAGTCTTTTCATTGACTTTTCACCAAATTATTCCCTCAAACATTTTAATGACAATTAATATTACTTTTAAAAAATATTTCCTTTAAAATTTGAAATTGTTAAGATTTTAAAGGTTCAAAGATTCTTTACTGTGCAACTTAAGATGTAGTC
>NC_046664.1:118587203-118588954 GCF_010883055.1 Belonocnema kinseyi
CAACTATATTGTTAAAAATTAAAATCATAATTTTTTGGTGGAAAATTCGATTATTCACTTAAAGTTGAACTACTTAGTAAAAAAATTAATTTTTTCTTATTAGGAATTCATAATTATAGTTGAAAATTCAACTATTTGCCTTTAAATTAGGTTAAAATTTGACTTTAAAATTTAAGAATTTATTAAAATTAAATTGACCTTTTTTAGTAGAAATTTAATCTTTTTGGTTAAAAATGTATCATTTTTGGTCAAAAATGCAATTGTTTGTTTAAAATATGAACTGTACATCTTCTTGGGTTTAAAAGTCAATTATTTCATTAAAAGTTGGACTACTTTGTAAAAAAAAGTTTTTTTTAACAAGGTTTTATAATTGTAGTTGAAAATTTAACTATTTGGTTGAAAGTTTAACTCTTTGATTCAAAACTCATACTTTCCGCCTAAGAAATTCAACTTTTTGTAGATAATTCGTCTTTTTGACTTTAAAATTAAATAATTTTGTTGAAAATTCATGTATTTTGTTTGAAATTTTTCTTTTTTTGTAGATCATTAATTTTCTTGGTCGAAAATTCACCTTTTCCCTTGAAAATTGAACAATTTCCTTGAAAATTCGTTTTTTTCGTTGTTCAATTCAATTTTTTATCACAGCTTTTATCTGGAAATTGAACTATTTCATTTTTGGTTAAACTGTATCCTGTAAATCGTATTAGTTAAAACACCAATTATTTGTTAGAAAATTAATTTATTTGTTGTCGATTATGACTGAAATATTATTTCAGTATAAAAGATTTTTCTTTTTAAACCATTCAATTTGAAATTTTTTAATTAAAAAAAGGAAATTTCGTTAATTATCAGCAATATTTGACCGTTCATTTAAACCAATCCATTACGAACAACTGTTAAAAACTATACAAATTTGAACAGAATGATTCAAAATAGAAAGCCTTGAATTGTCAAATTTTTAATAAGCTAAATTTTAAGTTTAAACGCTACATTTTTAATTTAAAAAAAAAATATTCAGAATTAATTTAAAACTTAAAATTATTTCAAATAATTTAAAACACGATTTAGACTTTTGCAGATTTAACAAAAAAAAGGTTTTTGAGAATTGTACAGTATTTAAAAAGAATAACAAAAGTTGTTGTGATTGCTAAGAACATTGAAAATGATTTTTTATTTTGACAAATAAATTTTAAGTGAGTATTTGAAAACATTTTAAAAATTAAAAAAAAAAGAATCAGGAAGATTTTAAGGAAATTGTTTTATTTTACAGTTTTTTTAATTTTAGGAAAAAATCTAATTAACAAAATGTATCAATTTTTAACACAAAAGTTTACTTTTTAACAAATTAAATTAATTTTCTATCAAATAATTGATATTTTAACTAATAAAATGTACTGGATAAAGTTTCAACCAAAAATTGAATAGTTCAATTTCCAGATAAAAACGATTAATTTTTAATCAATCCTAGAATAGTTACATTTTCAGATAAAAAAATCATTTTTAATCGAAAAAATAAATTTTCAACAAAGTTGTTAAATTCTCAACCAATAACATGAATTTTCGACCAAGAAAATTAATGATCTACAAAAAAAGTCAAATTTCAAACAAAATAAATGAATTTTCAACGAAATTATTTAATTTTAAAGTCAAAATTTTTAAAATGATTTCAAATACTCACTTAAAATTTATTTGTCAAAATTGAAAATCATTTTCAATGTTCTTAGCAATCACAACAATTTTTGTTATTCTTT
>NC_046664.1:118589054-118607114 GCF_010883055.1 Belonocnema kinseyi
TCAATCTCTTCATTTTATTTCAAAGCAGATAGAGATATAAATAGAACCGCCGAAGTGCTCCGACCGGCAATCGTACACCTTCGAGTTTTCAAATTCAGAAGAAGATAAATGGGTTGCGCGCGCATCTCAGTCATATACATCGTCTCCTACCATATTAACACGGACATAGACGTGACATAGTATTGTACCACGTCTCGTTTCAGATCTGGGATCACTGATTCGGTCATCGACCGTCCAATATGTCGAAATGTCCATTCACACGTCCGGTAAATTCAGTAAAATATGGTAAAATTTTAGTAACCTTTCAGTGAGTTTCAGAAGATAACTAAAATATTACTACATTTAACTGCATTTTTCGAAGGTGTGAATGGATAGTCCGATATGTTGGTCGGTCGAAGGCTGATTAACTTAAGGTGTAAAAGAGCCTTAAGGAGGTAATATACGCGTAGAAAACAACGTTTAATACGGAGAGTATTATACGTTAACAGCCCTGACTATATGTCGATGCTATTTACTCTGCACGCTAGGTGCAGTCTTGAGGCTAAAATGTGAACGAGTTTTGGTGATATCTATCTCTCCTAGGTGGCGTCTGTGTTGATGCTTGTGTTTTAGAAGGGGATGATCAGGAATATAGGAACATGGCGGACATGTAAATAACGAGTGAGTGTTTATAATAATCACGTCCCCAAATTATTTACATTTTCTGTATGAAACAAATTTGCATTATTTTTATATTTAAATTGAAAAAGGGACCGATCTGTTCGGTGTGGTACTTAAGTGTTGGCTTAATGTCTCTGTTTAAATATTTTTTCAGTTAGAATTATGGGAAGTTAATTTGCACAAGCAAACCATTTCATGTAATATATAAAAACCGCAATTCATTTATATTGCATGAAACAGTTTGTTTACGTAAATTATTCTTCCTGTAAATATAAATTTTAAAATATATTAAAATTAGCTTTGAATGGTTGGAAAGCGGATTGAAGGGGTTGCCGGAATAGAGCTGTAGTTCGTTCTATCTCCACTAGATGGCGCCGTTTCGTTACTTTTCTACTTCATATTCTTTAACATGGGACTACGCAGCGTGTTACTCTGCGTGACATATTTCATTGCTTGATCTGATTTACGTTGTGTAAAATTCTGATTTTTTTTTAAATAGCTTAGAATTTTTTAGAATTACTTGTTAAAGACTTATAATAAAATATGGATAGAATATTGAAAGGTGTCATGAAATATCGAAATTGTCACAGAGAGGGAATGGTAAAACAATTCCAGAAAGTTCGAGACCATCCAGAGGTTAGTTTACACGTAAAAAACGAAGTGTTTGAATGCCCGTCTAAACCAACGATGAATTTCGTCTGCCAGTCTGACTAGGCAGATGAAAAACCCCCGGATAGAAGATTGTCTAGCAATACCCTACCGATAGAAATCTTAGAGTATATGCTAAAGATTCTAAAGGCTGTGAGAAGCTCTGAGAAACTGTCCACAGGCACTCAGGTAGATATATTTAAAGGTCCAGGTAGCTCGTTCAAATGTTTTAAAGGCTTTAAAATGTCCTTTCTGAAATTAAAATAAAAATGCGATTATAACTAACAAGCAGAGAGGCTGAAATTGAAATAAAAATTCGATCATAAATAACAAGCAGAGAGAATATATCAATAGAGTAGTCGACACTTAAGGGTCCTTTGTTAAGCTTTCGAATTAAAATTTAGAAGTAGATTTTTTAAATTTCATAGTTAAGGGCATCTGATACTCAGAAAATGGTCGATTTTTTCAGTGTTAGATTCCCCCGGCTTTTTTCCTAGGATAAGAAATATTTTGCCTTCAAAATCTGGGAAATGATAGCGAACATGCCAAGGGACGTCCCCACACACTTTTTTTTTTTGTTTTTTTTGTAAAAAAAATTTTGATATCGCTAACAGCGTGCGTGTATATTTCGAGGTTATGTGTGTTACAATTCACCCGAGCGTTACTTCCAAACTACACGATATTTTTGGCCGAAAACTTTGGACTTACCAATAAACATAGTAACTAATCTCCCGGAACTAAACTTGTTTGCAGGCAATCAAAAAAGTTTATTTCATAAATAATTTCCAGATTATCGGAAAGGCAGAGATGACAAACGACGTAACCTCAAAATAATGCATATGCATAAAATTTTTATTTGGCACAATACATTTTTTTCGTTATTATACCTCAAAAAAGTGTCCGGGGACGTCTGTTATGATATTTTATAGCATCTCCGAATTCAGTTTTTAAAAATTTGCATTTTTATGGAAAAAAAGCCGGGGAAACTGTAAGTATCACATGCCCTTAAAGGCATGTGACACCTCACTTTATCAGTTCACTGAATGTTTTTTTGAACCTAAGAACTTTTTGTGTAAATAAAATATTGAGCTGAAACTTTGGAAAATGTATTAGAGTACAATAAAGTACGTTTAGGTACTGCATTTGGTAGGAACTTCACTGAAAATTATTTCATCTTTTTTCTGAACCTCCACATTTTTTGCACGTTCGCACTTTTTTTATACATAAAATATCGGGCTCAAACTTTGAAAAATGCAAGAGCCGAGAGAAAACTACGTTTAAGTACAAAGCTTAATAATAAAAGATATAAAAAAAATTTCAACTATCAATTCCACCGGCATCAGCCGGTAACGTTGTACACGAAAATACGAACCCTCTAGAGCCTCGTCTAGTGGCCGCCAGGGTTCGTATTTTCGTGTACAACGTTACCGGCTGATTCCGATGGAATTGATAGTTGTAATATTTCTTTTTACATCTTTTATTATTATGATTTGTACTTAAGCGTAGTTTTCTTTCGGCTCTTGCATTTCTCAAAGTTTGAAACCGATATTTTGCGTATAAAAAAGTTGAAACGTTCAAAAAATGTCGAGGTCCAGAAAAAAGATTAGATAATTTTCAGTGAAGTTCCTACCAAAATGCAGTACCTAAACGTACTTTATTGTACTCTAATACATTTTTCAAAGTTTCAGCTCGATATTTTATTTACAAAAAAAGTTCTTAGGTTCAAAAAAACATTCAGTGCACTGAAAAAGTGAGGTCGGTAATATAGGAATTTAGCTGTGTCACATGCCCTTAATAGCCTAAAACATAATAGTTCAGAATCTACGGGTTTCGATGATTTGAAATATCTATTTTTCTTTTTTAAAATGCTTCAAATTGGAATTAATACGACGTTTCTCGTAAATGGAATGAGATACGCCAAAAAAGAAAAGATTTTTGAATTCAACTAGAAAATTGTATATTAGTATATAAGTTATAATTGAGGGCCGGGATGCAAGAACCGGGCGAACGCTCGAAACGTGTAAAACAAACGTCCACGTGAAGAAAGTGGAGATGGAAAATTTTGTTTCGAATTTTAATTTTTCAAACATACATTCCAATAGGAAATTTAATTGTGCATTTTTTTTCCTCATGGAAAAAATTGTAGCTTTTTTAGTTTTCGAAATAAATAGAAAAAACGAATTTTTCATCAAACCAAAATTTAAGAGTAACTGTGAAGGTAAGAAGTTGAAATATTGACATTGAAAAAATTTTATAATTTTTTTTCGTCACGTCATAAAAATTGGACATTGATACTTTCCAGCGCTTGGGGAGTCGAGCGAATTTTGAGCTGGAAAGAAGTTCCAGCGACAAAGTTGTTCAGTAAGGAATCAAGAAGTTTTTTGGAAAATATTACTTCGATTAATTTAACGGTTTAAAAATGGTCGGTGCTCGCGCGTAGCCAAGAGCGTCTCCCGCGTCTCCGCTCGGCTAACCGAATTCGATCGACAGCAGGTTGAAAGTACACAATGCAAATTAAATAAGTACTAAAAATAATGTTTTCTTATCAATATATTATAGTTTACTCTTTAGGCTTATTTTCAAAAATGATCATAGAAATTCTTTCAAAACAAATTTAAAATATAGGAAACTGTAGTAATTAAAACCTACCTTTTATAGTGCATTCTGCAATGTTGACGAAACAATGTAAAAAATGGTCATTTCTGCTTCGTTCTTTGAATAGTGCACATTTAAAGATATCTTTCAAGACAAATAGTGTGTCAAGCATTTTAATTTCTTTTTGGATTTCAAACATCCTCTTTTCTCGGACTTTAATTGCGCGTCCAGACAGTGGAAATTTAACTTTTATTATATTTAATATTTACGCTAATTAAAAATACTCGATTATTTTCATTTTACTGTTCTTTATTTCACTCTTCCTCATCTTCCCCATTTCTTACTACTATGTCTTGAAACAATCTTTCATAAAAATCCTTTTCAGACTGACTTAAATACTTTAACAAGCATTTTATATCTTTCAGTTTTTCTTTAGTGACTTCGATGCATTTCGGTTTAGGACACTGGTAGTTTGTGAAATTGACATGTCATTTGAAGTTAAAACTTTTTTGGAGTACCGTCATACTTTTCGTAAACATCAACTGACATGTTCGAACTGTACACTATTTTTACCGTGTTTCGTATTTGAAAACCTTCCGGGGCCAGCTTTCCTACTTTTTCGAACGCGATATCAAAATCTTTCATTGCTTCCAAATCGTCAATCATGATAAATTCCGCAACAACATTCCGAAAACAAAAATATTTTGTTATAGTAATTTAACGCGATAAGAGGTAGGCTTTTATTACTACAGTTTCCTATATTTTAAATTTGTTTTGAAAGAATTTCTATGATCATTTTTCAAAATAAGCCTAAAGAGTAAACTATAATATATTGATAAGAAAACATTATTTTTAGTACTTATTTAATTTGCATTGTGTACTTTCAACGAGCTGTCGATCGAATTTGGTTATCCGAGAGGTGACGCGGGAGACGCTCTTGCCTACGCGCGAGCACCGCCCGTTTTTAAACCATTAAATTAATCGAAGTAATATTTTTCAAAAAACTTCTTGATTCCTTACTGAACAACTTTATCGCTGGCACTTCTTTCCAGCTCAAAATTCGCTCGACTCCTCAAGCGCTGGAAAGTATCAATGTCCAATTTTTATGACGTGACGGAAAAAATTATTAACTGTTTTCAATGTCAATATTTCAACTTTTAACCTTCACAGTTATTCTTAGAACAGTGCAAAGCGTAATCCCTGTTAATTTTATTGCGAAATTCCCAAAATTGAGTGACTGAGCATGAGTTGAAGTCAAAATAGAAATTAAATTTTGGTTTGGTGAAAATTTCATTTTTTCTATTTATTTCGAAAACTAAAAAAGCTACAACTTTTTCCATGAGGAAAAAAATGAACAATTAAATTTCCTATTAGAATGTATGTTTGAAAAATTAAAATTCGAAACAAAATTTTCCATCTCCACTTTCTTCACGTGGACAATTGTTTTACCCGTTTCGAGCGTTCGCCCGGTTCTTGCATCCCGGCCCTCAATTATAAATATATATAATGATAAAATTCATAAATTTAAAAAAAAGTGTTCATTTGAAGAGAAATTTAAAAAGGGAGAGTCGGGTTAGCGACTGCCAACTTCTGTAAATAACTCTGTACGCCCGGTACGTGATAAGTACAAAAGAAACATATTAACGTCGCATACCTCTTACAAGGACCTTGAAAAGGAACCAAATCTCTCAGACTATCCCAGAGACTAAATCATTCAAATCGACTCTGCTTATAGACTCAAATGGGCCTGGCCATTTCGCTTGAGAATACTGAGAGATTTCTATCGGTAGGGTAGAAATTTGACATTTACACAAGCTAGCACGTATGCATTGTTTTTAAATATAATAAATAAATGCATGATTGCTTTGAAAACATAGGTAATATTTTTCAAACCGAAACTAAATAATAGAGGAAATTTTCTTGCAAAAAGATTTAGTGAAAAAATTGTCTTTTCTTTCCAGCTAAACCCGTTCTAGTTTCGTTGTTGGTTATGAACATAACCATAACAATTGCCTGTAGAATGTCAACAAGCGGATTGATAATGTATATTTGAGTTAGAACAGGATTTTAAGCTATAAGTCATTCTATCGATTTTCATCTTGAAACATTGAGTAAGGGAAAAAGTTTAGCAGTAATTCATGTGGTAAGGGTGCAGAAATGAAAATAAAGGGAATAAGCTAAATTCAGTCATCGTTAACAGACTAGCGTTTGTTAGTTCTCCCCATCACGGCTTTAAATTGCAAGTGTTTATTAAATAACACATATATTGTAATACAAATCGAGAGATTTATAATTATGTCTAAATTTTCTAACATTTTTCTTTATGTTAAAATTATTTATAAATTATAAGTGAGATACGGGACACTCGATGTCAAAATTTCGAATAAATAATGACATGTAGGTTTGCTTAAAATTTTCCTTTTGATAAGTATTCCCATTTTGTAAATTTACTATAATAGATACTATGTATTTTTAAGGTTTCAGTAAACATTTACTCTAACTTTATGAACTTCAAAATCAAAATTTGCCGCAGCCATCTTAGGCCATGAATATACCAATCGTATTTTTATCCGGAATTGTGTAATTTGCACACTAGAATATCCCTATGTTTAAAATAGAGCAAATGAAGAATATTTTGAACATTGATTAATTAATTTTAAATTATTTAAACAGATTTAATATGTTTAAATAATTTTTCTTTCGAAATTTCGTTTTTTCCTAATAATTATTACTACTAGTCTAGTGAAATACTTATTCACATTGATTTGTTAATTTTCAATTATTTAAACAAATTGAATTTGTTTAAATAATTTTTTCTCCATTTTCAAATTCATAACTATTACTATTTCTTCAGTAAAATTTTGACCACCATTGTTTAATTAATGTTTCATTGTGTAAACAAATTTCATTTATTCATTTTTTTTTAGAAAAATATTACTATTATCGTTAAGTGATATAAATTTATTTTCAATTATTCACCAATCGTTAAAGTTAGAAATTATTACTTATTTTTAACAACCTTAAATTTATTTAAGCAATATTTTTTTACAAAATATACTTCATGAAATTCAAATTAAAATAAAATATACTCAATAAATATTATGGGATAATTAAACTTTCTAACCTCAAAATCTCACAACTAGCATTAGGTTTTCAAAAATAATAAATCGTATAAATATAATATTACTGACTTAATTAACACAATAATTTTCCCAGATATCTCAGTATTTCTTTTCCAAAAAATAAAGAGTATTGAAATACTTTATGTGATATTTCTAATCCGATAAGAGATCGGTCATTGACAAGAGAAAGTCAAAATGCAACTCCGTCCAAACTGTTTAATAAACTTGAGCAAAAGTTGTTTTTCTCTAACTCGAGATTTTATAAGCTTTCCTACAGGCACTCCCGCTATCTGATAATTAAACTCTTACTTTCAGTATAAATTTATTTATTTTCAATCGCATGTAAACAAGTGGAATTCATCCCTAAGAAATTGCTACTTTTATGTAAAAGATGGCGCCAAGCAGTTCCGTAGCCGTTCTCAATAATGAGAAAATTCATCAATTAAACAAAAGTGTTAATAATTTGAAGAGAAATTTAAAAAGGGAGAGGTGGGTTAGCGACGGCCAACTACTGTAAATAACTCTGCCCGTCCGGTACGTGACAAATACCAAAGGAAAATTATATTTTCGTCGCATCACTCTTAAAAGAACCACTAAAAGGATCTTAAAAATGACCCAAATCTCTCTGACTATCTCAGAGACTAAATCATTCAAATCGAACCTGAAAATAGTTTCAAACCGGCCAGGCTATTTCGCCTGAGATTACTCTGAGATTTCTATTGGTAGGGTACTGGCGAATCCTAGTATCCGGCATTTTCACTTCATCGTCAACTAACTTCACTTCGTTTAGTACTGAGGGGAAAACAATCTACCAAATGCACGGGACAAAACTTTATTTTTATGTTATCTTCACAACCCTGCCGATAGAAATCTCTGAGTATATTCTAGACTCTAGGGTCAGAGAAGCTCAGAGAAATTCTCCGCAGGCACATAGGTAGATATATTTAAAGGTCCAGGTAGCTCTTTTAAATGTTTTAAAGGCTTTAAAATGTCCTTTCCGAAATTGAAATAGAAATACGATCATAAATAACAAGCAGAGAGGCTGAAATTGAAATAAGAATTCGGTCATAAATAACAAGCAGAGAGTCTATATCAATAGAGTAGCCGACACTTAAGGGTCCTTTGTTAAGCTGTCGGATTAAAATTTAGAAGTAGATTTTTTATATTTCATAGTTAACAGCCTAAAACATAATAATTCAGAATCTACGGGTTTCGATGATTTCAGATATCTAACTTTTTTTTTTTAAAATGCTGAAAAGTGGAAATAATACAACGTTTCTCGTAAATGGAATGAGATACGCCAAAAAAGACAACATTTTTTAATTCAACTATAAAATTGTATATTAGTATATAAGTTATAATTATAAATAAGTATTATGTGAAAATTAATCAATTAAAAAAAAGTGTAAATAATTTTAAGAGAAATTTAAAAAGGGAGATTCGGGTTAGCGACTGCCAACTACTGTAAATAACTCTGCCCACCCGATACGTAACGAATACAAAAGGAACATTATATTACCGTCGCACCACTTTTAAAAGGACCACTAAAAGGACCTTGAAAAGGACCCAAATATCTCAGACTATCTCAGAGACTAAATCATTCAAATCGACTCTGCTTATAGACTCAAATGGGCCAGGCTATTTCGCTTCAGAATACTCTGAGATTTCTATCGGTAGGGAATGAATAATAATTACCATAATTTTATTATGTCATTAAATAGTTCTTAACAAATAAAAAATATTTTTCGAATACAGTTATATAGAAAAAATTAGTTTCTACGAAAATATTAGCAAAAAAGGACCTAATCCCATGCCTTTGATCCATTGTTTTCCCCTCAGCAATCAACGATGTGCAGCTAGCTGTTGATTGAAGTGAAAATACCTAATTGTAATTTCGCACTAGTTTCAAAACATCCACGTGCAGATTTATCAATTCGTATTTTAAGCAAAACACGCAAAAAAATTTGGCCTAAAACTTCAAAATTTGAAAAATATGTACGGTGCGCGGGCACATTCTCATTGCGCGCTTCGCGCTAAGTATGAGCGTGCGGGTATGCTCTCGCTTTTTGCGCTCGTTTTCGTACGTTAAATGCGTACACTTTAACTACATTTTTTCAAATATCGGAAATACTATAACTTAAATCGAAAACTGTGATCTAAACTTCTAAGGAATTACAGCCATAAATTGTAACTGCAATTTTTTTCTATTCGTTTTTAAAGAAGGTTCTCAAAGCACGTTTGGCTTTGGCGATTACATTCTTATTACAAAAATTGCGCTCGTTAATTTCTGTCCAATTGAAAAACTTCATCAACATCATTTGTAAATTCTGTTAAAATCTACTAAAAACAATGCTTTTAACTTATGGATCTCTTAAAAACCAAAATTGCATATTTAAGAAAATGATCCAACTCTTGGATCTTTCGTCTAATAAGAAATTTCATGAAAACAGTTTCGACAAACGTATATTTTATATCTAGTAGAAATTTGTATTGATATTTCTTTATCTATAAAAAAAATTTACCTTTTTTTGCAAGTTTTTAAAATGTTGAAAAGCATATAACTTTTTCAGTTTTTATCGAATTTATAAATGTCATTAAGGTAATTTGCAAGCCTTTTTGCCGTGCACCACAAAATTTGACAAAAATTTTAAAACTCATAACAAATTTTTATTCAAATTTTGAAAAAGCTCTCACTTTGAATTTTTGTTTAATCGAAAAATTTAACTGACATAGTTTCTAAATACATTTGATATCTAGTGACGAATATAAATGAAATTTTCTTATCTTTTATAAAAATGTTTTTTTTTTCTATTTTTTCTAAACATTTTCAAAAATTTGAAAAGTACATAATTTTTCTAATTTTCATCGAAATTGAAAATTTTATTTGGATAATTTGCAAGTCTTCTACTCATCAGTAAGAAACTTTGACAAAAATTTCAAAAATTTTAAAATAAAAAATTTTCAAATTTTGAAAATGCTCTAAATTTTTTTTATTTAGTTGGCAATATCTGCTAAACGAACTTAACCTGCATTTTGGGAACCTTAAGAAGTGGATCAAAGGCTGACTCGATTGGATAAATCCTTCAAAAGTTAGAGTAGCTATAACATTCTGGTAACCTTACATACAGCCAGACATACAGACTGAAATCAATAAAATTGTATGATTTTTGGATTCTGTGAGTGCTGAAACGTAAAGATTCGTTAAAAACCAGAGACCGAAAATTTGGACGACTATATTGCACTCTCATGAATGAGAATGTAAGAATGAGTTAAAGTAAAAAATATGCCCCCTGCGAGGGCACATTCTCATTGCGCGCTCGGCGTTTCGCCCCAAGTTTAAGCACACCTAGGGCGCGCTATTTTTTTGAAAATGACCCAACTTTTGGAAATTTTGTCGTATTAAAAAATTTCATGATAATAGTTTCGAAAAACATATATTTTACATCTACTAGAAATTTGGATTGATATTTCTGCACCTATTAAACCATTTTTTTTCCTGTTTTAGAAAATTTTAAAAATGTTGAAAAGAATATAACTTTTTGAAGTCTTGTCGAATTTAAAAATGGCATTAGGATAATTTCGTTTTAGCAAAAACGAAAGGTTGAGACAATCGAATTATTGATTTAAAAATGGTTAAGATATGAAATTACAATTGATTAACATCAAGTTTACATGAGTGATATGTGTTAGTTTTCTTGTTATTTAATTGGATATATGCAGCATGGAACTACCAAAATATTCTGAATAACTTCGTCTTAGTGTCCACCCTTTAAAAAAAGGAAAAGACTTTAGTCACGAGTTTTTAAAATGATATCGAGAAAGAAATAAAGGATAGAAATAGCATTGTGGAAACTTACAAAAGATTTTAATTTTTTGCCGCTTGGAATAAGGCCCTTTGTAGAAACTCGAGAATCCTGGTCAGGCACTCAGTTGGTAAAGTTGGTCAACCTCCCTTCCTTTGCTGTTGCATGATGGCACAATAGGTTGGTGGTGCGTTTGTTAGGAGGGCTTTCTTCTTTGTTAAAGGGGCTCACAGAGTTTAAGTTAAAACTGATGTTAAAGTTATTTTTATCAGGTAATTGATATTTCACTGATTTCACTTGATTCTAAATGATGTTTTAAAAGTTCCGGAGAGTTCTTGGGCAGCGATTCAATGGTAGAAATAAATTTGTCTTAACCCTTCAAGATGTGGGTATATATAGGCAGAAATCTGATAAGGGGAGGAAAAATAGTCTCACTATACTTAGAAAATTGTCGATTTTACCAGTTTTAGGCTCCCCCGGCTTTTTTTTGGAATAATAAATATTTTGTCTTAAAAATTTGGGAAATGATAGCGAACATGCAAATGGACGTCCCCACACACTTTTTTTTGTAGGTTAATTTAAAAAAGTTTTAATTTAGCAAAATGTGCTTAATTTGCATAGCGCTTAGGAAATAGTATCGATTTTTTCAGTGCTAGATTCCCCCGGCTTTTTTCCTAGGATAAGAAATATTTCTCCTTCAAAATCTGAGAAATGATAGCTAACATGCTAATGGACGTCCCCGCACACTTTTTAAATGTTTTTTTGTCCAAAATTTTTTGATATTGCAAACAACGTGCATGTATATTTCGAGGTTATGTGTGTTACAATTCACCCGAGCGTTGCTTCCAAACTACATAATATTTTTGGCCGAAAACTTTGGACTTGAAAATAAACATAGTAACTAATCTCCCGGAACTAACCTTTTTTGCAAGCAATCAAAAAAGTTTATTTCATAAATAATTTCCAGATTATTGGAAAGGCAGAGATGAAAAACGACGTATCCTGAAAATCATGCATATACATGAAATTTTTATTTAGCACAATAAATTTTTTTGTTATTATATCCCTCAAAAGAGTCCGGGGACGTCCGTTATGATATTTTATAGCATCTCCGAATTCAGTTTTTAAAAATTTTCATTTTTATGGAAAAAAAGCCGGGGAAACTGTAAGTATCACATGCCCTTAAGGGGTAGTCGAAGACCACATATCATTATGACGTTTATGGCCTTTTCACTAATTGGACCATAGTAGATGGGCCTCGCGTGTTCCCTCGTGGGGCTTGCTTCCTTTTGATTGGTTATGACGTCAACGACCGCGCATTCACATGATTTACATGATCACTTGATATTTCTTAGATTTTGACATAGAATTTATAACTTGATTCAGAATATAAATAGTAAATGTATATGACAATAATAATTGATAATAATTGATCATGGTGATTAATAATAAAAGATACTAAAAGATCAATTTATAAATAACTCGAGTCTTCGGATATATAATATAAAGTGGTTCATGTATCTATGGTCGGTATGGTAGGGTGTTTCGGATAACCATTTACTAATCGATAAGTGTTCCTTAGAGAATATATTGGAAGAATACTTTTATGATAACGATAATTTATAGGTTCTGAGTATTTTATATAATTGATATTGACAATTGATTATTATTATAGATAAGTAAATATTATGTACATATAACGGTCACAGGGCGTGACACCCCCAACTTAGATTTGAGTATTTTGAATGAAATGAACAATACTCAAACTTTTCAATTGACTTTATATTGAATAGATTTTCGTATAGATAAAAAAAAATTAGGGTAAATTGAAGTTACTTTTGGGGCAGGTGTCTACGTTCTCGATTTTAACTTATTGTAAGAGACATATTTTCGTGGCAGAAAGAAGGTTTTTCGGTTTACATAGAATAGATTTCATAAAACTGCAAGTCCTTCGGCTTCTTCCTCCTGCTCGATTATAATGCGCGATCGTAAATTCGGATGGAGCTTTAGCAAACAATAGATTTCCGCCGGTTAAGATGTTATATAAAATGCATTTCTATGGTTGTTTAATTGTGACAAAATGTAATTGTGCGATTTTGAAATTATTTTTAACAGGAGGTTTTTTTTAGTTATTTTCATAGTTAAAATTTCTTATAGGACGTGTACAATTGATCGCATGATGACGTCTTTTATAACATCGCGCGTATGCGGATGTCCATTCATATAATTTTATTTTTTCGAAGTACATTTCTTGTATATTTTGAATATTATTGTTCGATGGCACTTGGTCCTCGCTAAAATGATAAGTATCGGATAATGATCTTAACATTTCTCGGGCAGCGTTATGCTTTGCTGTTGTCTTTGAAAAGTTGGCTTCGCCAGTTTAAACATATTTTTCTTTAAATTTCTTAGTTTGACACGTCACTATGAATACTTGAGATGATGTTTTTGGATTCAATACAGCTACTTCGTAATTTGGTTTTGAAAAATTATATTATATACTAATTTCGCTGAGTGTCTGTACCGGGATGATAGATTCGCTTGGGTTTATCCTTGCATTGGCTGGTTCCATTTTGCTGAAACATACATAGATTTTCAAAAAGAAATTTAATATTACAAGATGAAATTGATTAGTTAGATAAATTGACTATGAGATAAACATAAATTATTTGTAATTACAATTAGAAGAGCATTGGAAAATGTATATTCACAAGTTCTGTATTTAGTATAAATTGTTTATGAAGATGTTAAAATTTTAGACTATTAGAAACTTGTGTATATATATTTACTTATTAGATTGTTTTTAAAATATATGTATGTTTTTTAGGAACTGATTTTGATTACAATTATTTTTATAATTGTTCTAATTTAATTTTAAACCTATTTTGTACTTTTCATTCGTTTATTTTTACTAGATATGGACCTAATTTAATGCGGAACTTTAAATTTCCCTTTTATACTATTTACGTTGTGTTTCAAGATACATAATTAAATTTTTTTTAAATATTTTTGTCGTTGTTCCGTTACAACGTTTATCTTTGACACTTTTTTGATACAATTGATATATATAGTACACGGAAACAATTTGTACTTGAGGAATTACTGAACTAGTTACGTTGTGGCAGATATGAGAAAAAGTCGGTGAATTAACAATAACTATTCTGTAAATCATTTCGAACTGGTCTGTCATAATCACAGAACTGATAATAAGTATTAAAAGTTGGTGTCGTAGAAGTTCGAAACGATTATCACGAACAAGTTGAAATACCGGGACGTGGCGGCGCGCTACTCAAGTGTGTGTCGCAAACGCAGATGTTATACGACAGTACAGTTGCTTCAGTGTGTGTTAATGTTGTGCGTACCGGCATCGCATCGACGAGATTCAATAAAAAACCACAAATCAAAATTACAAAAACGAAAAATCAATGGAAATTAGATGTAAAATATTGTTATTTTTAAGAATAATTTCAATCTTTGAATGCAATTTCTTCTTTTTTGTTCAAAGTTGAACTATTTGGTTAAAAATTTATCTTTTTGTAGAAAAAAATTCATATTTTTCGTTGGAATTCATAGTTTTAGTTGATAAATCATCTATTGAGTTACAAATGCTTCTTTACTCTTGAAGATTGATAATTTTAATAGAAATTATAAAAAGTTAAATAATTATTAATTTTAAAAAATTCAAGTAATTTTAAGCGATATTTAGAAGTTTTAAAAAGATTTCACTATGCTTTAAAAGTTAAAAACTTTTCAAAAAATGTAAAAAAATGTAATTTTTTATTGTTACAACATACATTTTTAAAGCCATTCAAGAATTTTGAAAACGTTAAGATAATGAAAATAATTGCTTGAAGTTCCTGGAACAATTCCAAAAGTTTTATTTAAAAAAAAATTGATTTTAGTAGAATATTTAGAACGATTAAAAACAGCAAAAAATAGGCGAATAGAGAGAAATGATGTAATTATTAATTTAGAAAAATTAGAATTTTTTTAAATTTATATTTTTTAGTTTAAAATTGAAAATTTTTTATTATTGGTTACAGATTTTTATTTTTTATTTTCTTAGCTAAAAGTTCATGTATTTTGTTAAAAAATCGTCTTTTTTGGTAAAAAAAATTCTATGAGTGCAGCTGACTAAAAAAACAGTCGTAATAATTATTAAGATTGTAAATGGAAATCTGTATTTGGGTGACTTTCCAACTAAGTGGAAAAGAGCTAAAACTGTATCAATTTCTAAACAAGGAACAAACCATCATCTTGTTAATAATTATCGACCAACAAGTCTTCGTTCACGTCTGAGTGAAATTGCGTAGAAAAATATTAAAAATAGCATCAATAAAATATTGAAAAAATATTTTTAACAGGAAATTTAAAAAGATTTCAAAATAAAAACAGGTTTCGATAAATGAATAAAAATTGAACGATTATAATTTTTTGTTTAATTAAAAGGTTTATATATAAATAGAAATTAATTTTATCTTAAGTCTTAAGAAATTAGTAATTGTTCAACTGTTATTCATTTATCGTTAGTTTTGAAATATTTTTAAACATTCTGTTAAAACTATTTTTCCGAAATATAAAATTATCTAAAATTCCTTCAATATAAAAAATAGGAATATTCTCTTGAAATTAATTGTTCAGAATAAAAAATTGTTTGCAATTTTCTTCTCAATATTAATAATTTTTTCATAACATTTGAAGCCTTTTAAAATGCTCCAAGTGCTTCTAATTTTTGGATTGTTTGAAATCTTCTCGAAACCTTTAAATATCTCTTAAACTTACTCGATTTTTTATAAATTAATAATAATATCGTTTTTATTTATTTATGAAATTTTTTGCTTTTTTAGTCTTTCTAAATATTATGTTAAAATTAATTTTTTTTAAATAAAACATCATTTGCAATTTTTCCATATTCAAACATGAATTATAAAAATGCTAAACTGGAAACTTTTAAATTATCTCCTTTAACATTCTTTGAAATCCGTTTGAATTTTCTAAAAATATTCTAAAGATTTCAATTTTATGAAATTATACACAATTTTTTCACATAATTAAAATATATTAAAAATTAGTTAGAAATGATTATAATTAGCCTAAACTTTTAACAATAGTCCTTATTTTATATTTCAAATATTAAAAAATGTAAAAGTCTCTGTTTTTTTTTCATTTTAAGGATTACGTTTTTGTAATTGATATTAAAAGTTTCATAAATTGTTCATTAATACGATAGTATTATTTTGTATAAAAAGCATTAGAGACTGTATATTTTAAACAAATTTTATCTTTTTAAAAAATGTAACATAATAGAAATAAAGTAAAAATAAGTAACAATCCTGATTGATGATTTGAAAATAGAAAAAATTATTAATTTTAAATTGAAACGTTTAATCCTAAAGAATTTTAGTTTAAATTAAAAAAAATTAAACTATGCATGAATTAAAAAAAAAAACTATAATTATTAACTAATATTATAGAAATTTTAGAGATGATACGAATTTGCGAGAGGTACCAGAATCATTTAGTTTTAAATGACATTTAAAGTGATTTAAATTAATTTTATTATTAAAAAATTAGAGTTTTCTGTAAAAAAAAGTTCACTCTGACTTTTACGAGTAACAATTGAAGAATTCAATTCTAAAAACTTAAAACTGATATGATTTCTAATTAAAAGCATCAAAAATAACAATTTTAAGCCTAATTGAGCCATTAAATTTGGAACAATTTCCAAGTTCCGTTAAAATTTAAATTAGGACCATCAAAATAAATTTAAAAAAATTAGTCATTTTTAAATTATGCATAACGCTCTTAAAAATTCTTCTAAAAATCCTCAGCTTGAAATCGCAAATCTTATAATTATCAATTATTGGAAAAATGAAAAAAATGAACAAATCCCCCGGATTATTTGGAGTTTGCTTGAGTCCTTAATTTTGGAAAATGTTCTCCATACTACAAAAAAGATGCGCGCAATTTTAATTTTTTTCTAATGAAATTCATAAATGTTTTTATTTTTATACTATTTGTATGAAAATCATTTCGTCTTTCTACAGGGATAGGAAATTAAATTTTTTGTGTAACAAGGCTAAATTGAAAGCAAATTGTGAGTTTTATAATGAAATAAGAGCGAAAAAACGTCAAATTTTAATGTTTTCGAAAAATTACCATTTTTTATAAAGAATTCATCTTTTTTGTTAAAAAAAAATCAACTTTTTGGTGTCATGTTGTACTACTTTGTTAAACGTTTGTTTTATTTGCTAAAGCTTGAACTTTTTTCATATAAAGTCCATTTTCAATTTAAAATTTAAATACTTTATCTTCAATTTCAAAATTCATTGGTATTATTAAAATTGTTGACTATTTTCTGAAAAATTATTGTGTTTCATTTTTTTTCATCGAAAATAATGAAAAAATTATTAGTTTACGGGCAACAATTCAAAATTCAAAAAGTTCGAAAAAATTATTTTTCCCCAAAATTGTTTTCATGTTTTCGTGAACATCAAAGTATATACTATATTTGTTCTGACATCTTTAATCATAATTTTTTTTTCAAAGCTTTACTTTTTAATCATGTTAGTGCTTACTTCAGTGATTGTTATACTATATTAATCAATGCATATATGTTGGAATTTTCAAATATACATTCTTTTAACATTTTATTATAATTTTTGAATGTTTTGTTTTGAGCGATATGGTAAAAGATACAACATGTCGACATCAAATATTTAATACTAGGATCAAATATTGTTGACCTCACAGAATAAAGTAATGATAAACTATTGGGGAAAAAGTGAAAATAATAACATTCACTTGGGTTTATAAACTGTCCAATATATTCGATTTTTCACAAAACTTTGCAAATTTTTTCTTCGATCCTGCCAAAATGTAGACTTCGAACAAATTAGTCGTAATAATTTCAAATTGTAAAATTGTTTATAAATATAGTGTTCAAGTGTAAGGAATTTTCGAATGTTTGAAACTTATTTTTTGCAAGTTCAGACATTTCATTTCAACAACATTTCAGTGACAAACGTCACGAAAATATCCGAGGTTCAAGTAACAAAATTTAATACGACTCGGTCCACCAAAAACGTTGGGCACGGCACGCGTCGTTTCTCACATCGCATATCGCACAAGCGTGCACCCTAAGAACACGGAGTGACCCAAGGACAACCGCCTTCTGCATTTTTCCCGCAAGTGTTCTAGCATATTGTTGACACGCAGGGATGCTTTTTAGG
>NC_046664.1:118607214-118639470 GCF_010883055.1 Belonocnema kinseyi
GCTTTGTCATAGGCCCTTCGGTTTGATTCTAGGGGAATCAAAACCGAACCGAATATATATATATATATATATATATATATATCCTGCCGAAAATAGGCAACTTAGCTGACACGAAGAATTACAGGCCAATAACTTGTCTGAACGTACTTTATAAGATATTCACAGCTATCCTAAATGATAGGATTGTTCGGGAAATTGAACCTGTATGAACAACGAGGCTCAAAGAAAGGCGTAGCCGGATGTCGAGAGAACCTGCTCATCGATAGATGTGTCTGCATAGATGCAGCATTCTACCAGCGTGACCTATCAATGGCCTGGATTGATTATCGGAAAGCTTTCGATTCGACCTCCCATAGAATTATCATATGACTTATCATAAGATGACAAGGTCATCTTTCAGAGAGGTGTCTTTCAGGGCGACACCATGAGCCCACTCCTCTTTTGCCTTACATTATTGCCGCTATCTCTAGCACCTTGCTATTCCGACGGGTACTTGCGCGGCAAACCTGCAGATCGAAAGTACAAGGTCACTCATGTATTTTACATGGACGATCTTAAGATCTATGCTAAAAACAAAGAGCAACTACATCTAGCTCTAGGAATTGTCGAACGATATACTGAGGAAATTAGGATGGAATTTGGGTTAGACAAATGCTCCAAGGTTTATTTGAAGCGAGGAAAACTGCTGTACGACACCTTTGCGCTGGAGAGACTTATACATACCTGGGCGTGTCACAGAGCCGCATTCAGGATGTGGCATCTATAAAGGATACTCTCCGAAGCAGATACAAACGTCTCTCATCCGACAGATTTGGTCTTTCGAACTGTCGGCGAGGAACAAAGTATCTGCAACGAACATGCTTGCCATCCCGGTAGTACTCTATGCATTTGGAGTAGTTCCATTGACGATGAACGAGCTCAGATTCCTTGATATCGGGACAAGAAAGATTATGCACATGAACAAAAACATGCATCTTAAGTCTTCCGTTCCGCGACTGTACATCTCACGCCGTCAAGGTGGTCGCGGCATATTGAGTCTTGAATGTCTTCACAACAGGATTATTCTGGGTACAGCACATAGAGTTGCAAATGGAAGAGACCCTCTTCTTAAATTGGTCAGGAATGAAGAAAAAGTAGGCAAAAGAACGTTTCTGTACAAAGCAGCGGAGGAGGCTGTTGAAACACACGGACTTAACTTCAGTATTAGGGGTGAGCAATATGCTTTAAAACTTATCTATCTCGCGAAGGATCAGTCAATGTCTTGTGAGCTAACGTTTGCTTTCCTTAAATCGCCCAGATTGAAGTCAGGTACGGACGGTTTCATTTTTGCATGGCAAGACAGTCTCATTTCCAACCTTAACATACCGTCGCCACATTTTGAGTCAAGACATTCCTGATGATAGCTGCAGGGCGTGACATGCACACCCCGAGCATTTAGCTCACATACTATCTAGTTGTCCAACTCACGCGGGAACGACCTATATTCAAAGGCACAATGCGGAACTAAGAGTGCTTTATTACCATCTCTGTCACTCTTACGGCATTAACCTTAATATCGCTCCTCTAAATGCTCCTAGGGAAATCGAGTCAATTGTCGAGAATGGGAAGTGCCGCGTATACTGGAACTTTATATTTTCGACAATTGTTTCTGTTGCTCACTCGAGGCCTGACATGGTTCTTCTTGACTTCAAGAAGCGAACCATGTTCGGTATCGAATTTTCGGCACCAGCTGACAAAAATATCATAACCAAGGAGAATGAAAAGAAAGACAGGTTTCGAGACCTTATAAGGGAGTTGCAATGATTGTACCCGGAATATTCTGTTAAACTAATAGTCCTTATCATCGGCGCTCTTGGAGGTGCCAAGGTTTTACTAGCTAATGGCCTAGAAAGCATTCCCGCGTGTCAACAATATGCTAAAAGACTTGCGGGAAAAATGCAGAAGGCGGTAGTCCTTGGGTCGCTCCGTGTTCTTAGGGCGCACGAGGGTTTTGCTGGATCGTCGTATTGATTCCTTCACAGACTGTAACCACCTATCTCACGGTCGTGAGACGTGGTTGTGGCTGAAATTTTACCGCGATTTCGCTGGGAACGGGTGCAATTTTCCAGATTAGCACCCGCTTCCGGCGAAATCCTGAGGTTGTCCTTATGACAAATTTTTAATTATTTATGTAAGGTTAGGCTATAGTATCATATTCATCTTTGTGTACGTACAATAAGTTAAGAATGTGTCTCGTGTATGTCCGCCCCTATTTAATCGAAATATTTTTCTCGTGTTGGAAAGGACGCGCAGAAATCACAGAACTCTGCCGTGTTTTTGATTTGAGAGGCGTTCTGTGAAATATTCAGTCTTCCATTTTGTTTTTAACGGACTTTAGTTTCGCAAATTTCAAAGCTTCCCGTTGCTAAAATTACAGACCAATTTAAGAATTTTTCCTGCATTATATTTAATTATCATAGAAACAGTTCTGTAGAATTTAAATTAACGTATGTCTGTAATTATTGCGGATTTTTTCTAATATCCGCCACATCGGAGCTAATTCTGTAATTCCTCAAGTGCAAATTTTTTCTGTGTAGAAGTGATATGAATCGTTCAGTGATCCTGTGTTGTTTGAGGACGTGTTTCAAATTATAGTTATACACTAATTTGTTCGTTCTTCTATTTCATATCGAAGCAAAACGCGCACATTTTGGTCTGCGTATTCTTCTATGTAATTCATACACATCCTCGCAGGACATCGTGGGTATATTAACTGTATTCTACATTCGCAACACATTGTTAGAATTCTTTCTTGTCTATTTATTTAGTTTATAAAATTTCGCTTGTAGCAAATTTATAATGAGGTTCCTTCTTTAATGAGTATTTCATTTTAATTTGTGCACCCTGTAAGAAAGTTTTTGCATTATTTCGTTTATGCTAATAAATAATGAATCTTCTAATCTAACGTCTCATAAAGAGACATTTTTTTACTTGCGCAAAGAAAATATTGAATATGTATTTGTAAAAATAAGATTTAATGTCCAAGAGTTTAATAATTTTAGTTAAGAAATTTTTTATTATAATATGGAAATATTCCAAAATAACTTGTCAATAAGACACTTCTAATTTGGATTATTATTTTAATTTTTAAAATATATTAGTAAATAATTGTGATTTGAAAGAAATTTAATTTTTCTCAAAGGTTTAAAAGAAATTTCTGTTGTTTTTTTCGATCTTTATTGATATATAACGAATTTCCTATTTGCATTAGTGCTTAATGAATAATTTTAATAGGATAGTAATTATTAAATTCTAAGACATGTTGCTTCTCGATGGCTGGATCCTAGAAAAGAAATGCAGATACGATTAATATTAACGAATATATGTTTTCATAGGAATAGAACTTCCTTATCTGGAAGAAATTAGTCAATGAAAGAGGAAGGAAATAAAATTATGTTGAGGTCAACGTATTTTATAAATACTTCCTTCGTCTTGCGTTGAGTGAGTAATTAGTGCCTCTTTTTATTGAAATAAAATATTATTAATTTGCTTATGTTTACGTGTCTTTCTATTATAATATAATAAGTTTGTACTATCTACTGACGTAGTATTTATGTTGTTGTAATTGAATTTGTAATTGTATTTGAGAAAGAATATTGCCCAAGGTTTTTTAAAAATATTTTTTGTTTTTCTTATTTTTTTATTAGTTCTTGAATATCAATATGAGAGATCTTGAGTCTATTTATGTGTACAACTTTTGATGTGTTACCTATTCGTATTTTTACATTTCCTTTTCCTAAAATTTCTAGTATTTGATAAGGGCCTGAATATTGATTATTGATTTTTAAAATTTTTCCTCCTAGTAAAAATACTGTATCTCCTATTTTAAAATCATGTGGGTTAATTTTTATGTCGTAATAAATTTGAGACTTTTCCTTGGCTGTTATCAAGTTTTGTCTCGCTTCAGCTGGCATTTCAGGTGGGCTTGTTATTAATTTGGTTGTGTAGTCGTCGTAAGTTTCAAGTTTTTCGTGTGGTGGCGGTGGTTCACTTGATGGTGGTCGTGCTATTTTTCCAAAGACTAGCTCATATGGAGTACATTTTGTACCTTCATGTACGCTTGTATTATAAGAAAATGTTGTTAGTTCTAACCACTCGTCCCATTCGGAATTTTTATTCTCTCTTTCAGTGGTTGTAAAATATACGTAATTATCTTTCCTCATACACATTTTGTCACTACATCCTACAATATTTTTGTTTGAATTAAATGGGATTGATACTGGGATTTTAATTGGGGGTAGTTCTGGGGGTGGGCGATTATCTTCTGAATCTATCGCCTTTGGAGATTCAAGATCATCTTGAAGTTCTTTATTTCCCTTTTCTTCGTTATTATTAAAATTTTTTCCTTGTCAGCATCATTTATTTTATCATCATTATCATTATTAAGAGAATTATTATTAAAATTTTTGTTGTTGAATTTATCATCAATAGAATTTTCATTTTCACAAGCGAAATTATGGTTTTCTTCGTCGTATCTACCTTCTTCAAGATTTTCTTCATTATCATTTTCTTCATCTTCATTACCTTCTCGATATCCTTCTTCTGCATCTTCTACTTGATCTTCTTGATCTTCTCCTTCTTCATCTTCATTTGATGCACTGGTGCTTGAATTATAATTCTTATCTTCATCTTCATTTGATTCTGGCATTTCTTCTTTATTAGATTTTCTTATTTTATTTGTTTAAACTTTATTTTCTAAATAATTGAAATATTCGGGATCAGAATCTGTGTCTTCTATAGGTTGAGCATTTGTTATATTTTCTTTCCTAGGCCTACCTCTCTTTTTAGCTGTAGGAGTAGGGATTACCTTATGTTTATTGAGCATAGCCTTACATGGTCTACCTCGCTTTTGTATTTCTATATACTCTGATTGAAAATTTTCTTCATTAGTTAGGCTTCCTCTTTCTTCATGTTTAAGAGCAGGAATTGTTTTATGTGAGTTGAGCATAGACTTACGTATTTTTCTGGATATTGTTTTCTTGATTTACTGCTTGTTAACATAGCATTCCAATTTGATTCTTCTTGTTGAGTTGGTTTAATGATTTCATTTCTTTCTTCACTAGTACTTAATTTATTTAGAAGATTTGTAATTATTGAACTCATTTTCTTCAATAGTTGTACATCTAGATTTTGAATGTTTATTTTAAAATTGTTAAAAATAGATGCTCATAGGCAGGATCATAATTTTTCTTCATTGATAATTGCTTTGACTTTTTCTTATTTGTCTTAAAACTTAGATTTTTGGATCTTCCTGTTGTAGGATTGATTTCTTTTCCATAATTAATGTTTGTAAAACTTGAAATTTTGCTTCCACTTATAGTTGGTTTAACGTTAGTAAGACTTATTTTAGTTTTAGTAATTTCGCTCTTTATGTTTTTTTGATTGAATATTTTATCTCGATTTCGTATTTCTTGATTTAATAATTCTTGAGGATTTCGTTTTTCTTGATTTAATAATTCGTCAATATTTCGTATTTCTTGATTTAATAATTCTTTGCAATGCTTTTTGCTGAGTTTCTGTCCATTTAAATTCTACATATTTTTTCAATAATTTATTCAGCGGAGCTGCTACGTTTGAGAAAGCTTCGATGAATTTTCTATAATATCCTGCAAGTCCTACAAATTCTTTTATGTTTTTAGGCTTTCTTGGAATAGGAAAATTTCTTATTGCTTCTAGTTTTTTTGGATCGGGTCTGACTCCATCTTTATCAATGACATGTCCAAGATAAACTACTTCTGGACGTAAACATTCACATTTATCTGGCTGGAGATTTAAATTTTCTTCTCTTAATCTATTTACCAATTTTGTGAATTTTTCTTCGTGTTCAAGGGTATTCGCATATAAGACTATGTCGTCCAAATATACAAATAATTCGATTTCTTGAAGACCGGTTAGAACGAGATCCAGTAAACGTTGGAAAGTTGCAGGAGCATTCTTTAAACCGAAGGGCATGCGGTCAAACTCATAGTGTCCGTAGGGTGTTGAAAAGGCAGTTTTGTGTGAGTTTTCCGGGCTCATTTTTATTTGATGAAAACCACTGGCCAGGTCAAAACCGAAAAATATTGTGCTTCTAATTGGTCTAAGATATCTGTGATATTAAGGAGAGGGTAACAATTTGCTGTAGTTTCTTCATTTAATTTTCGGTAATCTAAAACCATTCGCCATTTTAGATTTCCATGAGAATCTGCTTTTTTAATTACAAGGAAAACCGGTGAATTGTAAGGAGATTGAGATGGTTTTACTATATTATTCTTTATGATTTCATTGACGTGTCTAGTTATTTCTTGTCTTTGTACTTGGGGAAGTCTGCATTGTCACGTAAATATGGGTTGACTGTCTCCTGTAGAAATGTTGTGTTTAAGTACATAAGTTGCTTCAAGGGTTTCGTCTGGCATTTGGAAGATTTTTTCATTGTTATTAATAAGTTTTTCAACATGAATATATTCTTCTTGATTTAAATGCTCGAAACGTAATAATTTCTTCATACCATCAAGTTTACATTCTTCGCTAGTATTAAAAATTTGATGATATTGATCTTCTTGATTATGTTGAATGCAAAACTAATTAAATTTATGTTTAAATGCTTGTGACTCTAAACTATTGCCTTTCCTAAAAAGATTCCACTATTTGGTAACAGTTCAGGAATAAAACCGGTTTCTTTTTCTTTGTTCTTAACATGAACATAATAATTAAAAATTGTTCTTGCTGGGATGGTTATTCCGATGACGCCATCGTGTTCTACTGGAACTTCATTTGGGATTATATTAAAAATTGTAGGAAAATTAAATATATTTATCGTAATTTGTCCTAATGTGAAAACTGGGTGTACATTAATATCTGTTAATCTTAAACAATTTAATCTGTTAATTATTACATTTGATTTGATTACATTTTTGTTCGGGCTCCGAGAATTGACGATTTGACTAGCTGTTGAATTTCTTTCATTCCGATAAACTATGGCTACAAGGGCAAGGAATTTGTATCTCTAAGCTGCAAGGATTGCCTGTAATCAAGTACACCTTATTGCTGTCATAAACTTTCCCTGTAACTCCTTTATCTAGCTGCTTATAATCTAAGGCATTAGAACCTTTCGACGTTGTCACTTTTCTCAATTTCGTCCCAAAATGTCCTTTTCTGTATGGTAACACTGTAATTTAGCGGGACAGCTTTGGGACGGCCGCTTTAGATCGTAGGTCTGTGCAGACTGGGATCGAAATGTTATTCGATGAAAGCGGAGCGGATGATGAGTTAGAAGAGCGTGAAGAGTTTGAAAAAATGTATTAGGACACAGTATCAAAAATCAGAGAATTTGTAGAAAAGTGCCGATCAATTGTAACGCAAGTCGCATCCAATCTCTCATCAAGTGCATCATCATCCCAAAATTTGCAATCAGCCTCGGCTGATATTAGTAATCTCCTCTGAATGACAGCACTTGTAGCGAACCTCCCCACACTCACAATTCCTAAATTTGATGGATCATTTAAAGATTGGATTAAATTTCGCGATTCATTTAAAACTATGGTACAGGAACGAACAGAACTCTAACAGTTAAAAATTCCATTATTTAAGTTCGTCATTGATAGGAGATGCGACCAGAGTGATTCAATCGTTAGGTGTTTCAGACGCAAACTACGAACTTGCTTGGGAAATTTTAACGGATCGTTGTGAAGATTCACGAGCACTAGTCCATTTTCATGTAAAATCGTTGTTTGAATTGCCAACTTTAACAAAGGCTACGTGCTCCGCTTTGAGACAGCTAGTTGATGATGCGAAAAATCACTTACTAGCATTAAATGCGCTCGGTGAAAATACAGAGTCTTGGGATACGATAATAACATCTTTATTGCCCAATAAGTTAGATTTCGTGACTAAGAAAGAGTGGGAAAAAAGCATGCTGTCAGCGACGGAAACGCTAACGTTTACGCGAATGACTCAATTTTTAGAACGTCATTGTAAGTATCTGCAGAGAATTGCGGTCGAGAAACCATGCCCTCAGACTAACGGTAGTCAACAAAAACAAATTAACTCTAAAAATAGTGCGGGTAAAAATTACAAACGTCTCACTTCTCATGCGACAACAAAGAAAAAGTGTCTATTGTCCGACGATTTTCACGCGTTAGTGAACTTTGAAAAATTGCTAACACTTCCTGTGAACGCTCGTATAGGACAACTTGCTAGATTACGTGTGTGCTTTAATTGTTTAAAACCAGGACATAGAAACAAAGAGTGTAATTCGGGACCGTGTGCGAAGTGTCTGGGTAGGCACAATACTAATGAACAATCTAACAGGACAACTCTCGTTGCTCATGCTACACGTGAGAGCGACAAACATGTCTTACTAGGGACCGCGATTGTGTACGTGAAAGATCGATACGGTAATCGAAACGAGTGCCGCGCTCTTCTAGATACCTGTAGTCAGCTAAATTTAATGACTCAGGACTTTTATAATCGGTTAAGTCTTCCGGTCGCGAAATCTGAAGTGATAGTGTCGGGAGTGTTTAAATCATCTGAAGAACCTGAGTATTAGGCTCAAATTATTCTAAATTCGCGATGCACCGGGTATTCGAGTAAAATTACATGTCTGATTACACCGGAGATTACAGACGAGATGCCGAACGCACTCCTTCGACACAGTGATTTCAGGATACCGGACGGAATAATTCTAGCTGATCCGAAAATCATAAATTCTTGCTCGGTAGATTTGCTAATTGGCGGAGGATTATTTTGGAACCTGTTATGCGTTGGACAGATCCAGTTGCGGGCTGATGGGCCGACCCTTCAAAAAACTAAGCTGGGATGGATTGTAGCTGGTGAGATGAAATTGCCTTCGTCACAAAAATCGAGAGCGCAGTTCAACTTAATTACTAATCAACAGATTCATAATGAGATCCAGCGTTTCTGGGAAATAGAAGATTGTGTAATTAAGGGAAGGTACCCTCAACTAGACCCAGCTAACATTTCTGAACAAAACCTCGTTGCAACAACAGAGCGTGACTCACAGGGACGATTCATTGTAGCCATGCCCCTGAAAGAAGAGGTCAGTGAACTCGGTGAGTCCTTTAATATGGCTTACAAGCGTTTTCTTTCTAGGGAACGGAAATTGAACAAGGATAGTGATTTGAAGGACAAATATGTAGAATTTATGGCTGACTACGCACGACAAGGACACATGGAACTGATGACTCAAGAGGAAGTAGAAACTGGTAAATTAGTCAACTACTTGCCGCACCACGCCGTTACAAAGGAAAGCAGCACGACAACAAAACTTCGGGTAGTCTTTGACGGTTCAGCAAGGACCTCATCAGGACTGTCCCTTAACGAGGTACAAAGAATCGGTTACTTGGTTCAAAACGATCTGTTCTCGATTACTCTACGTTTTCGCCAACATCCAATAGTTTTATTGGCAGACATAAGACAAATGTATCGCCAGATACGAATTTGTGAGGATCAGCAACATTTACAGAGAATCCTGTGGAGAACCCACCCCTCAACACCAGTACAACATTTTAAATTAATGAATGTCACGTACGGCACCGCGTCAGCCCCATTTCTCGCGACTCGCGCATTGTGACAAATCAGCGAGGACAATAAAGAAAAATATCCAAACGCTAGCGAGGTTATTATTCGAGTAACAGCAATTGGAACCATGTACCTACAAAGGAAAATCCAGCGCATCGTATCTCACGAGGTATCAACCCGGAGGACTTGCAGATCTGTGACATTTGGTGGAACAATCCACTGACTAATCTTGTGATATCTGAAGAACATAAAAAAATTAATGCATGTAGGGTGCCAGGCCGTCATTGCGTCTTTGAGAACTCGATATTGGCCCCTGTCCTGCAAAAACACTGTGAAGGGGGTTTTTAGAAAATGCATAAAATGTTTTCGAGTTCAACCTGTAACGACAGAGTACGTGATGGGCAACCTGCCTTCTGTGCGAGTTACCCCTAACCGCCCTTTCTATGTCTGCGGTGTGGATTATGCTGGACCATATAAGTTAGGCGAACGAGTGCGAAGCCGTGTGACTTACAAGGCATACATTTGTATTTTTGTATGTTTTGTGACTAAAGCAGTTCACATTGAACATGCTCATGATTTAAGCACTGATGCGTTTCTCAACTGTTTACGTCGTTTTATATCCCGTCGTGGCAAGTGCCAAAATATACATTCAGATAACGGAACTAACTTTGTAGGGGCTCGCAACAATTTAAATGAATTAACGGCGCTTTTGAATAACAATAAATTCCAAGAAATTATAAATAATTTTTTATCTCAAGAACACATCCAGTGGCTCATGATTCCACCCCGTGCACCCAATTTTGGAGGGTTGTGGGAGGGGGCGTTAAAATCAGTTAAAAAACATTTATCACGTGTTATTGGGGAAACTAGGTTACCTTACGAAGAAATGTACACGGTTCTAACGCAAGTTGAATGCTGCTTAAATTTACGCCCACTTTCTCCACTCTCCAATGATCCAAACGACCTCACTCATTTAACTCCTGGACACTTCCTTATTGGAGACTCTTTATCTGCATTACCACAACCAGATCTGATTTATGTTCCACGTAATCGTCTCTCAAGATATGAGCATCTTCAACAAATGCTACATCACCTTTGGAAACGCTGGCAACTTGAATACTTGAATCAATTGCAGCAACGAACCAAGTGTTCTTATACAAAATCGAGTCCCTTAACGCCAGGTTGTGTTTATTCGTGTGGCTGACTCAGTTATCAAGAGATCCATAAGCAAGGTCTGTATCTTGTCAATGGATCAAGATACAATGGAACTTCCAAAATGAATTGTTCTGTTTAGAATTAACGACAGTATTGAATTGACATTCAATTTACTTTAAGAATGAATATACATATACAAATATTTTTATTTTAAGGTTATCGTTTTTAATTTGTACTTAAATGTTTATTCGCCACCATATTTCATCTCAATTGTATTTCTGATCTATTTAAATGAAGTTGAAAGATACCCTTTCAATAGTGGGCGGGATGTTCGGGCTCTGAGAATTGATGATTTGACTAGCTGTTGAATTTCTTTCATTCCGATAAACTATGGCTCCAAGGACAAGGAATTTGTATCTCTAAGCTGCAAGGATTGCCTGTAATCACGTACACCTTATTGTCGTCATAAACTTTCCCTGTAACTCCGTTATTTAGCTGCTTATGACCTAAGGCATTAGAAGCTTTCGACGTTGTCACTTTTCTCACTTTCGTCCCAAAATGTCCTTTTCTGTATGGCAACACTGTAATTTAGCGGGACAGCTTTGGGACGGCCGCTTTAGACCGTAGGTCAGTAGGCAGAACTCAGTTATCCTTCAGAGAGACAGCATTTATGTAAAAGCTTCACACTCAATTTAATGTAATTCTGAATAATATTCCTTATTTGTTTAATAAATTGGATTAAAACGTTCCATCCGCATTGTTTACTGTATCCGAATAGTTCAACAAGGTGCATGCAATCGTGTAGAAATTTAGAAACTTTTTCATTTACTTTGCACGCGCAACAATTTTCTTCTATTAAATTTGGACCGGCTCCGGTATCGATCATCATTCGACTTGGATTTTTTAAACCATGAGTTGATAGTGTTATGTAAGAAATAGTGTTAGTTATATTCATGTTTATTCATTCTGTTTTTAAATTTTCTGATTGTTGGGATTTAGTCTTAGGTGCGTTTAAAGGTTTGCTTGGGCCCCCCTCTGTGCACCAGTTCTATGTAGGTATTTGGGCTTCTTTCATTACATTGAGGACTCTGACCTACATTCTGTGACCTCAATGGGGTTCTTTCCTGATTTTATCTATTTTCCCATGTTTGATCTTGTGGTCCCGAATTGAAACGAATATTTTTAAATTGATTTCTGTTACCATTTGAATATTGTCCTAGATTATTATATGATATTGGTGATCGCTGATCTTTATTCGTAGTTGGGCTTGAATAATTTTGAAATAGTCGCGAATTATTGTTTACGAATTTCCTTTGGTTATTATCTTGAAATGGTCTATGAGTATTATTTGTGAACGATTTTTGATTGTTTTCTTGAAATTGTCTTTGATTTTGAAAATTATTAGGAGAAAATTGTCTTTGTTTTTGAAAATTCTCAGAAAAAATTGTTTTTGATTTTGAAAATTATTAGAAAAAATTGTCTTTGATTTTTGGTCTGAAATTGATTTTGGAGTCGGTTAGAATTTTTTAAGTGTTGATTAAAAGTTCTTCATGTTGATGCAATAGCAATATGAAAGGAATGAGAAAGGGGAGATCACATTCATAGGAAAGGGAGCAACAGTAATAGACTACATATTGGCTGAAGAAAGAATGCGGCATATGATAGGGAGTATGAAGGTAGTGAATGAGATAGGGTCCGAGCACTTTCCGGTCATAGCTACACTAAAAAGAGACGTCAGTAAGCGCAGGAGAGGGGGAAAGGTAATAGGGTTCGAAAGAAACACGAAATAGGAGCCTGGACGGTAGATAAATTAAAAGAGTTTAAACAAAAGATGGAAAAGGAAACGGTTAGGTATGAAAAAGAGGAGGGAATACTCGTTAATTGAAAGGTTGAAGGGGTCGATTGAGAAGGTAAAGGATGAGCTGGGTACTAACGAACAAAGAGTAGGGGAAAAGAGAGGCTGGTGGGACGAGGAATGCTCGGAGAATAACGAGAGAATGAAAGAGTGTGTAAGCAAATTGAGAAAAGGGGAAATGGAGAAGGAGGAGTATAACAGGAGGAAAAAAGATCATGAGAAGATGCTGGGGAAAAGTGTAGGATAGTCCCAGGAGTAATGGAGGAAGGGAACGAGATAACTAGAGAAGAAGTGGATGAGGCAATAAATAGGATAAAAAGAAACAAGGCGACAGGAGAAGATGGGATGGAGAACGAAGCGATGAAGTATGGCGGAGAAGGGATTAGGGATGGGATGTGGAAGATCTGCAACATGGTCTGGAAAGAGGAAGGTTAGCCGGAAGAGTGGGCGACGGGACTGGTGGTAACGCCTGTCAAGAAAGGGGAAGGAAATAAGGTAGAGGAATACAGAGGGATCACTCTCATGTCAGTCGGCTATAAAATATATGCAGAAATAAATATATATGCAGTTGGAGAACTCAGTAAACAGAAGAGTGCTATGGCAGGCAATGAAAGAGAGGGATGTAGAGGAAAAGTTGGTGGTGGGGATAAAAGAAATGTTTACTGAAACCAGGATTAGGGTGAAAATAGGAAAGAAAAAAGGGCAGGTTTTCTGGACAGGCAGAGGTCTGAGGCAAGGGTATCCTTTGAGTCCGTTACTATTTAATATCCTGCTGGTAGACCTAGAGGGGAAGCTAAAGGAGAAAGGGAAAGCAGGAACGGTTATGCGTAATAGCAAACTATACTTTTTAGCATACGCGGACGGTGTAGTTCTGTTAGCAGATGATGAGAAGGGGATGAACCTAATGATGAGAATCTTCGAAGAGTATGTGGGAGCAAAAGATCTGACGGTGAGCGTAGAGAAGACCAAGGTGATGTGTTTCAGAAAGAGAAACACCATAATAGACTACGTTTGGAAGATGAACGGACAAACAGTGGAAAGGGTGGAGGAATTCTGTTACTTAGGTTTTTGGTTTGAGGCAAGAGGGGTAACGAGCTGCAGGTGAGGAAAAGAATTGAATGTGCGAGTAAAGTAATGGGCCAAGTATGGGGTATAGGAAAGAGAAGGTTCAAGAACGATTTGAGAATGAGGGTCTGGTTGTTTGATGCGTTGGTTTGGGCGGTGTTGCGTTATGGTGTGGAGATCTGGGGATGGAAGGATCATAGGAAAGCAGAGAGCATGCATGACCAATTTTTGAGGTGGGTAATGGGGGTTAGCTGGAGTTGCCCAGGATATATGTTAAGAGAAGAGTTAGGAAGAGAAAATATGGTTATTAGACAAATATTAAGAGAGCCTGGAAGTTTGAAGAGAAGCTAAAAAGGGGAGAAGGAAGCAGAATAGCACAAGCATGTTTGAGCGAAATTCGGAACAGTGAAGCGAGAGGCAATTTGGGAAATTCAAAATGGGAGGAAGAAAAGAGAAAAATGAGAAGGGTTTGTAATATTCGAGAAGGGGGTATGGAGTGGCAGGATATAGAGTTAGAGCTATTAAACAAGGAGAAGAGAGATGGAGAAAGATTATAGATTCGAGGTACAATAGATGGTATATGATGGTCAAAGGTTTAAAGGTCAAAAAGGTTTATGTAGAGTATGTGGATATGAAATGGAGTCATGGGCACATGCATTAGAGAGATGTACAGGAGAGGAAGAGGGACAGTTGAGCGTGGATGAGTGTGTAAGATGGATCTTGGATGGTAGTGGACAGGGAGTGATGTGGATGAAGAAAGGGGAAGAAGTAAGGGAAAGTAAGGGAGTAGGGCAGAGCCAAACGGGTGATCCTGAAAAAGGACAGTAAAAAGCGAAAATTGTTTTCAATATCGTGGAATATGCATTTTTTAAGGTAAGAGGAAACGGAAGCCCTGGAAGCTCGCTCATTTTAAGAATTAAGGTTACTACTGTTACGATTGTTTATCCTACGTAATGCGAAAGACTAGAATATAAGTAGTAGTCCTCAAACCCGTAAAAGGGAGAGATTAAATACATACATACTTAGAAAATTTTCGTGAAATTGATTTATTTTAATTCGAAAAAATACTTAAAAATTTGTTCGAAAAATTGATTTATTTATTTTAATTCGACAAAATACTTAGAGGATATACGTGAAATTGATTTATTTATTTTAATTCGGAAAAATATTTAGAAAATTTTTCGTAAAATTGATTTATTTGTTCGAATTATAAAAAATACTTTGAAAATTTTCGTGAAATTTATTTTTTATTTTAATTTGGAAAAATACTTACAATTTTTTTTATAAAATTTATTTATTTTAATACGAGAAGATACTTAGAAAATGTTCATCAAATTTTATTTTTTTATTCTAATTCGAAAAAATTTGATTTTTTAATTTTAATTTAGAGAAAAACTTTAGATATTTTTTACATTAATATTAAAAATAAATTTAAAAATTAGTTTGAAATTCTATTTTATAATTTTATATAGAGAAGAAGTTAAGAAATGTTTTAAAAATGTATGTATTTAAAACAATTTAATATTCGATTATCTCAGAATTTTCGTATTGCTTTCGTTTCCAGGCCGTTGTACCAAAATTTATAACGAGGTATGTTACGTCTCAGATGAGATGTACTTACCTTGACATAAAATGAAGATATCTAAACTTATGCTACTTCCTCTTTTTTTGATTCTAAATTTATGAAAAAAATAGAAAACATGGATTGAGGAACAAGCAAAAACGAAAGGTTTAGACAATCAAATTATTGATTTAAAAATGGTTAAGATATAAAATTACAGTTTATTAATATCAAGTTTACATGAGTATATGTTTACTTTATGTAAAAAGTATATGTAAACTAAATAAGTATATGAGTGATATGTGTTAGTTTTGTTGATATTTAATTGGAGATATGCAGCATGGAATTGCCAGAATAATCTTACTGGAGATACTATTGAATTATTGATTATTATATTATTGATCGAATAAAATAATTTTTTACTAAACTTTGAACTGCTATCTCCAGATTTTCGATGATATATGCAGTTAAATTAACGATAGGATAAAAATTCAATTGTTTAACTGGCAGTAGCAAAATGGAACGAAACTTAGGTCTGGTTCCTGTTAAAAAGGAATGAAATATTATATAGAACATATAGCATCTGCTAAAAATATGAGCACAATACCTTTCAAAAGGGTTTAATCGATGTTTGAAATGTTTCTTAAAATATATTTCTCAATATGTTGATATTAATTTATTTTTTTTAATATTGTTTCTGGAACTTAGTTGAGTGAATAATTCAGGAGCCGCATCGAATAAGAGCACATATTTATGTTCCCATTTTCGATCCGGTCCCTCAATGATTAAAAAATGTTTTAAATTATTATAATTATACGAGGGCGGTTTGCCGATACGTGCGTGTTGCAACGAAGTGCGAAGCACATGCGACGCATATGAGGTTACGTTGTGAGGGCAACTGGATCACATGCGCTTGCGGACAAGACGTGCTCCACATATGCAACGCATATGGGGTCACATAAGTGAGAATTTTTTCCATCACGACATGTCGATCATTCTGCACATCGGGCAAGCACTATGCTGGCATAGTGTCGACATATTGTTATGTGGGTTATCTTGTGGGCTACATGGAAGAAACTATTAAATATTATTATTATCAATCCGGTCGGTATGCAGTTTTCTTGTATTGGTACACTAGAAACATTGCGTTAAGTCCGTTTCTAGTAGAACATCAACGAATAAGAGGTTATATTACAGCTATCTCTATTTTTGTCCAAAATAACTGATCCTTCTTGTTAGATATCTTTAAAGGTAATTTTTCCAGCACATGAAATGCCACAGAAGCAAACCATCATATTTTCTTATCTTTAAAGGTTTTGATTTTCATAAAAAGCTGCAGACGGCTTTGTCCTCGGTTGCATGTTAGAATTAATTAAATTACGAAATCATTATTTTTTTCATGTGATTAATACTTGAAGAAGTATGATATAAAATAATGTCGAACTTGAATTGAGAAAAAAATGGATCAATTAAACATCTTATTATCTTTAAAAAAATCATTGACAATGCATAATTATAATATTACCTAACTCTTTAATACGGAGGGAAAAAAACGGTTGGAGGAATTTGTGTCAGTATTTACAAACAATGCGGTTACATACAAATTACGGGGTTTTTTTAGATAACAAGCACACTATTTCAATTCCTAAAGCTTTCTTTTGACATGATTCCTGCTTTTTATGCATTTGTATTGAATAATTAATTAAAATTTGCAGGGAACGATCACAATGACAATGAGACTGCCAATTTAAAAATGCAAACGATCAAAATATTCGTTTTATTTTTAATGACGTGATTTATTATGCACAATTTTAACCGGTAGTGTATCTATTTTGTTTGAATTAAATATAACATTAAGTCCCGAAAAACAATCTGCGCTGCAAAAAGTCTGCCAGGCAATACTACTTGAATTTGTGAAATAAAATTTGGCTATGTAATTTGGTGGGATTGAATGCCATAAGAAAAATGGTTTTGAGAACAAAATTCTGGGTATGGGAAACTGATAGTATAATATAATCCCGCCGATTTCTTGCATCGCCGGTTTTTTTGTGGACATAAATATAACAAGAAACAATAATAGTGCTGAGCCAAATGAATCGAAATTGCGCGTATAACTATTTTATATATTCTTAGCGAAGTACACTGCAGTCCCACTAGAAAAGTTCCCGTTATAGAGGACAAGGTGGTCCAAGTGGGCGAAAGTGAAGCGCTGCGAGCTCAGCGGAGCAACTCAACAACAACGTAGGAGTGTATATGCAAAAAGCGGGCTGTACTCTCGGGAGTTAATCGTGTCCTCTGCTTCAGTCATTTTCAGTATGTTGTAAACATATCGCAATACATTCGGTTCAGTTCGATTTTAGTCACTCAGTGTATATGTTATGCGCGTTACGAAAATATTGAAAGAAAACAAGAGGAAGCGTTTACCTTTCGAAGATAAACATAAAATTTTAGAAGAAGTGTAATCAGGTGCCTCAAAACAGTCTACCTAAGAAATCAGAAACGATTGGCCGCCTTTCAATCGTATTTAAAGTCGTATGAAATGTGTATCTTAAAGAGGACCCTAACAGCACAAAACGTTCCGGGAACGTTTCTTGAGGATGTAAAATGTACGCCGCTCGGGAACGTTCCACTGAGACCTGTGGTGAACCTTCCATTATTGTTATTTTTAATAACAATTATCTCGTAAACCGTAAGAGATAGGTAAAAATAGATGTCCTTTTATAGTTTTTAGTACCGTATACACTACATTTTAATATGGTATCAATATCATAAACTGACATTAATTTTGACCTATCACTTATGGTTTATCGGATATTCATTGATAATAATAATAACGATCATTTATTCTTTGTACTTTCCTAAGTGGCGGACATTTTACACGCTCAGGGAACGTTCCGAAGGTTCCCGCGGAACGTTACAGGAACGTTTCTGGAATGTTCCGTGCTGCTAGGGGATAGACAGATTGCTAACGATAGGTTAGAGGTGCCAGTGAATCGGAGAAGTGATCATTTAAGATTCACCAAGAAATATTTCGTTATCGATTAAAAAACGACGGTCAATCGTAATAATACTTTTGGGATACCCTACGCTTCAATACGCCATCTATTTTTTCAATGCGGCCAAAATGTGAACTCGCGAAACCAGATAGGATTTCGAAGATGCATTTTCATTTGAGCTTAACAACCATTTTTTAATTATTTCACATAGTTTACACTACTAAATATATGAAAACAATTAAGATTTATTGGAAACTAAGTGTTACATATGTGTAATTTTCATCGTATACAACGAAAAAACACGATTTATATTAAAACTGTTTTTGTAAAAAAAAATAATCATTTAAGTATATTATATGTTTAAACAAATTATAAGCTTCAATTAACTTACCTTCACATAAAAGTGAACTTAAAATAAATTTGGATTAATTTATACAATGGAATATATACTAAAGTTCCTTTCAGCTTATGGTGTGTTGAAACTTATATGATATAATAAAATAATTATTTTCCTGTACAAAAACGTTTTTAACAAGAAATGTCTTTTTTCACTGAATGCGATAAAAATTCTTCATTGAACACTTATTTTCGAAAAATGTGAATTTTTGGTATTCACTTATTGTTCTAAACTAATAAAAACAGTGCTAAAATTGGTTTTAATCCCAATTTAAAACGCAACTTGAAAATGCTACCTGGTTTCACAAGTTCGCGATAGTGGACAGTCCCTAACTTATCTGCATTTTCCTATTCAAATTGACATGCAGTCACTTCCTATTCACTAGAATTGAATAATGAAGAGCGTAATCTGCATTATACAAATCATCGGACTTCATCAAACATCAATTGTAAGATACAGATTCGTTTCTGTAAAAGAGAACCTGCACTTCTACATTCAGTTTGACATCCTTCAAACTCCGTTTCATTGAGAGCTTGAAACGATTCATGCGTTTCTTCTGTCAATCGTAAATCACGAATTTAACTTAATTTAGTGTTTTGAGGTTATGGCTTGGCAGATTTAAGTAAGTCCAAATAGCTGACCAATTCAAAGATTCCCAAAATAATTGAAATGCAACTTTGTCAATCTGGAATATTAAGATTCGTAATGCAAAGTGCTACAGTTCAATCGTTTCTTTTTTTCTGGGTATTTTGAAAAATATGGTATAGTTTAAGGTGTAAGAGCAAAATTTTTATTCTTATTTCAGCCAAATATTTAGTTTCTTTGTTTCAGACAAATTGAATGGATATCATGCATAAAGTAGGCAAAGTTTGTTTTCAGGTTATGTTTGGAGTATTAAACCTTTTTCGAAGATGATGTTTATTGAGATCCATGTTGAAAGTATACTTGCAATACATTATATATACCAAGTAAATAAAATAAAATAAATAATTTAAAGTAATTATACAATTCAGTTGTATATTACTGGTGAAAATTACATACTTGTCTATTTGGTTGGATTAAAAATATTTTTTAATTGAAAATAAATTGTGTTGAGTTGAAAACTAATACTTCTGAATAGCGAAATCACAAGTGTAGAAAATAATCCTCTTAAATACCGAAATTCAAATTTTGAAAAACTGCGGTAATTCTAATTTCCACTGTGAGGTTATGTAGATTTTTTATCGTTTAAAAAACCCACATAAACATTTTCACGCTCATTATGACATTATAAAATCAAAATGGTAAAAATACAACCAAAACAAATTTTAAAGACGAAACTAACAAAAATGATTGAGACGGCCCTGATTGTTAATGGTTAGGTGAGTCCCGAGTTAGTACGTTGAGATAAAAGTTACCCCCGAAACGGCTACTATAGCGGGACTGCAGTGTATTATTATTTTTTTTACATTATAATGGTATGAAAGTAACCAAAACATAGCTTATCATTAATTGCGCCAATTTAGCCTTCTTTCGCCTATTGCATATTTAAAAAATAATATTTAAATTTCTTCGATTACATATTTGAACGGTGTAATGACAAAAGGGCCCAAGCATTCTTTTTTAAAAATGAAGTTTATGGTTTATTTTTTCGAACAAAAAATCCAATTTAATCCCCAGGAAATGAATTGAAGCGCTGATAATTACAGCTAGGTAAAGCCAGAGTTATTATAAACGGAGATGAGGTTCTGGGTTTCAGGGTAGGGAACTATGTATACAGAGTGTCCAAACTCAAGTGTCTGGACTCATATAGCTGTATATAAAAAAAGTCTTATTGAGGCGAGCGCCGAGGTGGGCTTAACGATGGGAGAACAGCGGTTACTACTCACTAAAGTACATTAGACTCCCGCTCACCGATGCACGTCTGTTTATATCGCGCTCCTGATTGGTACAGCTTACACATTTTATAACCTAAAAGCTGAAACTGTAACTGATTTTTGGAAAAGGAATTCGTTTTCCTTAAGATAATATATGAGGGCAAAAAAGGAGCCAAATTTGTTTAAGGTTAGACAAATTTGGTAAAGTTGACAGGTTGAAAATGTGACAACGTGACCAAAACATCAGCACATCATTTATAACGAATTTAAATAAGTATACTGAAAGCTACTGCCTATTCTTCTGATTTCTTTTCTCTCTTTAATTTAATCCTTACCTTTCAAATTTTCGAATTAGATACATTTTTTAAATTATAAGATTGGATTCTCGGGAGGAGAAATAAAGTATCTAATGACACCTGATATTTAGAGCTCTTTAAACGATTTATTCAATATTGAAGCTATAGGACACCACAACTGCGATGTTGAACACGATGCGATAGAAAACTCAATTGAGAAAGTCTGTGTCACTGAGGTTAGGGACGTAATTAAGAACTTGACAAACGGTAAGGCTGCCGGGGTAGAAGGTATTAACTCTGAAATGCTTAAACACTGTGGCGGGTACATACCATATAGACTGTGCGAATTGATAAATTTATGTTTCGAGATGGGAGAGGTTCCAGAGATTGAAAAAAGCGATTATCCTACCAATATACAAAAGAAAGGGAGATAAAGGCGACTGCAATAATTACAGAGGGATTAGCTTGTTAAGTCCCGTAAGTAAAATATACTCAAAAATACTTATTCGTAGGGTAATCAAAATAACAGAAGCAAAGATTTGGGAAGTCCAAAGTGGGCTTATGCTAGGAAGGTCATGTACGGATCACATATTTAGCTTAAGGCAAATAACAGAAAAAAGTTTGAGAGTAGGAAAAAAAGTTTTCTGTGCATTTGTTGACCTAGAAAAAGCTTTTGACAAGGTAGATAGAAGTAAACGTTGGGAAGTCCTGAAAGAGTACGGAGTCAATGGATGGCTTCTAGAAGTTATAAAAGCAATATATACGGGTAACAAAGCGAGTGTAAGGGTGAATGGGAAATTGAGTGACTGTTTCGATATTATTCAAGAAGTTAGACAAGGATGCGTTATGTCTTAATGGTTATTTGTATTATTTATGGACAAGTGTTTAAGAATGGCTCTTTTCGACGAAGAGGGTGTGGATCTCGAAATAGTAAGGGTACGTGGGTTAGCGTTCGCAGATGATAAGGTATGTCAGAGTTGATCGAAGACTTACAAAGAATGTTGAATAAACTAGATGCCAGCATGAAGAGCATGGGCCTCAAAATTAACGCAAATAAAACAAAAACTATGGTGTTTAAAGGAAAGAGTGAGAAAACACTATGCAACATTTTATTGAATGATGAGAGAATTGAACAAGTTGATAAGTTCATAGACCTTGATAGCTTATTTACTAGCGACGGGAAGATAGATGAGGAATTAGATAGACCCATAAACGAAGGTAAGAAGGTTATTGGTAGATCAGGTCCTCTTAACAGAAGTAAAAATATAACAAATAAAGCTAAAGTGGCAATGCATAATTCTATATTTGTACCGGCTGTATTATACGGTGGCGAGACATGGACTTATCAAGAAAAAGATAAGATTAAAATTAACGCAATTGACATGAGATTCATGCGCATAATATACGGGAAAACTCTGATGGACAAAGTAAGTAACGAGATAATTTTAAAAGAATGTGGAGCAGAAGAGACGCTAGTAGACACATGGAAAAGATATCGGTAAAGATGGTTCGGGCATGTTGATAGAATGCCAAATGAACGACTAACAAAACAAGTGTATCAAGGTAAAGTAAATGGCAGCGCACCCAGTGGTAGACCGCGGAAAGACTGGTTAGAATGTGTGAATGAGACCCTAGTTAGAAGAGACATAAGAAGTCACAGAAACACGAAAATCTGCATGAAAAAGTGCATGGGCATAAAAGAAGCTAGAGAAGTATGCCAGGACATGAAAGTATGATTTATTTAAACATGAAAAATCATATAAAAATAGGTCATAATAATACTGGTTATATGTTCGACTGAGTGATTGATCACAGTAAAATATATGGAGGAGTATACTGCAGGAGAAAATATACTACAGAAAATCTCGATAAAGCAAAATATTCAACTGAAGAGATTATGAAATTACTAGAAGAAATTAATAAATAGAAATAATTATTAAAACTAATGAAAATGAAAGTTTGTACCATTATATAGTTTGAATTTCTTTTTAAATTCTTATTAAATATATAGTGCATAATTTTTCTTATAATAACTAATTTGTTTAAAATGTTAAAATGGTTCAAAATCTAAAACAGTTAAGTTCTGAATTTGCCCAAACTCTTAATTTCCTCATGAAAGCAGTTTAAATAATAAATCATGAAAATTTGATTATTATAATTAATCGGAAAGACGTTCTCAGTTAAATTTGTAAAAAAACTGTTCGTATTCGTTAAAAAAAAGCCAAATTCTGAATTTTCTATGAAAGTTCTTTAAACAATTATTAATTCTTGTAAATTTAACAAATAACTTAGGAAAGACTCATCCCAAAAACAAAATTTAGTTAACTTTGTAAACAAGTTGTGTTTATTAATTGAAAAATACCCTTACTCTTAATATTTTTATGAATATTGTTTAAATCATTAATAATTCTTATAAATATACAAACTATGGTAGGAAGTGATCATCCAAGACATTTTTAGTTCACTCCGTAAGCAAATTATGCCTCTTCCTTGAAAAATAACCAAGCTACAAATATGTTAATAAAATTTTTTAAAATAATTAACAATTGTACATTTTCAAAGAATCATAGAAAAAAATAATCGGAAAGATTCTTAGTTAATTATGTTAAATATGGAGCCTACCCGTAGAAAGAAAACCAAGCTCTTAATTTTGTAATTGAAATTGTTTCAATTATTAATATTTCTTGTGAATTTAAAAAGCAACATAGAAAAGAGTCATCCGATAGATATTTTTAGTTGACTCCATAAACAAATTCAATCATAGAAAATAGTTACACTCTAAATTTTGCAGTTAAAATTGTTTAAATAATTAGTACATCCTGTAAATTTGCAAAGCAACATAGAAAAGAGTCATCTGATAGACATTCTTACTTGACTCCTGTAAACAAATTGACTTGTAGAAACAAGGGCAAACTATTATTTTTAAATTGAAATTATTTAAATAAATAATAGTTCTTGTAAACTAACAAAGCAACATGGAAATAGTCATCGAATGGACATTCTAAGTTGATTTCCAAAACAAATTGACTGGTAGGATAAAGGCCACAAACCATTAATGTGTTAATTAAATTGTTTAAATAATTAATGGTTCTTGTAAATTTAAAAAGCAACTTAAAAAAGAGTCATCATATAGACATTCTTACTTGACTTCGTAAAAAAAATTAACTCATAGAATTAAAGGTTAAACTCTTATTTTTAAATTGAAATTCTTTAAATAAATGATAGTTCTTGTAAATTTACAAAGCAACACAGAAAATAGTCATCAGATAGACATTCTTACTTGACTCCGTAAAAAATTGACTTGTAGAAAAAGAGCATACTCTGAATTTTTAAATTAAAATTCTTTAAATAAATAAAAGTTCTTGTAAATTTACAAAGCAACATAGAAAAGAGTCATCGAATGGACATTCTAACTTGATTTCGAAAACAAATCGACTCGTAGGATAAAGGCCAAATTTTTAATTTTTAAATTAAAATTGTTTAAATAATTAATTGTTCTTGTAAATTTGTAAACCCTCTAGAGCCTCGTCTAGTGTCCGCCAGGGTTCGTATTTTCGTATACAACGTTACCGGCTGATGCCGATGGAATTGATAGTTGAAATATTTTTTTTTACATCTTTTATTATTAAGCTGTGTACTTAAACGTAGTTTTCTTTCGGCTCTTGCATTTCTCAAAGTTTGAGAACGATATTTTATGTATAAAAAAAGTTCGAACGTTCAAAAAATGTTTTATTATAATTATTTATTTACAAAAAAAGTTCTTAGGTTCAAAAAATTATTCAATGAACTGATAAAGTGAGGTCGGTAATATAGGTATTTGGTTGTGTCACATGCCCTTAAGTACTTAGAGAAAACCTTTTTCTCTAGAGGTGCCGGTCCCACGAGCTCATTTTGTTATGGAACATTAATGTCATGTCTGCCAACTTATAAATACAAATGATTTCATTATGAGTTTGTTTAACCCAGAATTTTGAATAGTTTCGTTGTCAACATTTTCAGGGAAAAATGTCAGGTGTTTGGACAAAAATGAGAATTTAGCCATTTAATGAAAAACACTTAGTTCTACATGATTAAAAACTGCAGCGTAGACATTTATGCTTGTTTTTTAAGCATGACCCACTTACTAATATGTTTCTACTTTTTCTTATCCCAGCCAAAGGCGGTATTCTTTACCTGTATGGACTCTCGGATGATCCCAACTAGATTTACGGAAACAAACGTTGGAGATATGTTTGTCGGTACGACTTCGGCTCTATTATTTGCATCTCAGAAATCCTTGCGCCATCTTGAATTTTGTCAGATAACGTAAAACTTTTTATTTTAACATCGTCACATCAGCATTCAGGTTAGCTTTAAACACAGAAGTTTCATAGTATACAATAATAAATATGTTGACGGTGACGAGATAAGAATTGATTAAAAATGGCTATTCTTTCTTCCAGTGAGAAATGCAGGTAATATAGTTCCACATTCGCAGCATTTTGCGGATGAATTAACAATGTGCGAACCCGCTGCATTAGAACTAGGATGTGTCGTTAATGACATAAGGCACGTTATAGTTTGTGGACATAGTGACTGTAAAGCTATGAATTTGTTGTATGCATTAAAGGATGAAGAATTTGCATCGCAAGTAAGTAATTTGTGTTTCAATTTAATATGAACATTCTATAACTAAATAATTGGATATTACTTAAAATATAAAATGCAGTTTTATGATATTGCATCTTCCAGATGAATCGAAGAATATCACCTTTACGAGCCTGGCTTTGCGCTCATGGTAGTAGCAGTTTAGCAAAATTTCAGCAACTGGAAATTACAGGATTTCATGAGCCTATCTTATTTCAAGCCGAAACGCCTTTGAGAAAATTTGTGGCTTATATAGACCCGGAAAATAAGTTTTCCATACAAGACAAATTATCACAGGTTCGTAATGCTTAGACATATTAATTATTCTTTAAGATGATTGCTATCAGTCTGACTTAAAAAGATACATATTTCTTCTCAATGATTTTCCAATTTTAATTTTATAGTTTACAAATATAGAACGGAAGAATTTCTTTTCAATTGAGTAGACTATGCATGCTGCCACAGACCCATTTGCTGACGAAATATATGTCGTTTTTCAAAGTATTGTAGAGGACACTACTTGAGCGATTAGCATAACTCAATATAGACATTTTAATATTGCTTTTTGATTTTGATCAATCATGTCGTCCTCATGCGCAATCCGCCAGGAAAAAATTAATGGCTCTAATAAAACATCCAGTGTTGACTGTTGTCACATCCAAAACTCGTGGCTGCTGTTCAAGTATAACAGCGGTAAAAGGCGAACTCCAAACTACACCATGATCTTAATTTTGTACCTACAAAATCATTGCAAGAGATTTCAAACATTATATTAAATTAACTTATAACATCCTTATCTCATCAGTCACTTGACTTAGTCTGTGGGTATGATGAAAAAACCGGTGTCCCCGAGTAAAAGATTGAAAAAAATCATAGATGCAATTGTTGAAACAAGGAGATGAGGAGTGTTCAAGAATTACTGCTGAAGAAGTTAAGAAAGTTATGGCTAGAATTAAGAACTTTTCAGCGCCAGGGCCAGATAAAACCAACAACTTTTGGTGGAAGAAGTTCACTTTTACGCACCAACATCTAGCTCGTATATTTTTTATTAAAAGAAGAACAACTCATCCCGCAGTGGTTAGTGGAAGGACGCACGGTACTGATCAATAAGACCGGAGATTTGTAAGTTCAAATAACTACCAGCCCATAGCTTGTTTAAACTCTAGCTATAAGCTATTCACTGGCATCTTCGAAGAGATGATTGTAACATCTATCGAGCCGGTATGGAGTGCAATAGTTGAATAACGCGGATGCAAAAGACGACTGGCAGATTGCAGAGAGAACCTGTTAATAGACGGGTTTATTAACCAGGATTCTGACAGGTATCGACGCAATCTGTCCATGTCTTGGATTGACTATCGAAAGGCATCGATAACACGAACCATGAGCTACTTCTTAGGCTCCTTAAGTGCCTGGAGGTGCATAAAGAATAGTCAGATGCATGAAAGAACTCATACTCTTGTGGTGGACAAAATTTTTCAAAACATTTGACAAAAGACAAGTAACTACCTACTATATCAAATATATGAGGGGAGATCTTCCAAGTGAGACGCAAGCCCGAAACTTTTTTGCATATACCTCTTGTCTCTATCGTGTTCCGAAACAAAAGCTCTGGGTACATATATGGCCTGTCGAACAGAAGAAAATTTAAGGGCAACCACTTTTTGTACATGGACGACCTTAAACTTTTTACCTTTTCAAAAGAGGACCTATAAATGCTTGTGATCTCGATAAATAGGATCTCTAAAGTAATTGGCATGGGCTTTGGACTGGACAAGTGTGCCTGCGTCAGTCTATACAAAGGAAGATTAGAAAATACATCATCGCCTGAAGATCAGGATTTTCAACTCTTATGTGGAAGTGCCATTCAACATCTGGGTAATGGAGAAACGTATGCATATCTTGGAATGGCGCAAGCGAAAAACCAAGATGTGCCTGAGTTAAAAACGGACCGTGAAAAAAGTTATCGCAAAATTATCAGAAAAATTTGGGCTTTTGAATTAGCTAGCAAGAATAAAATCCAGGCGAACAATATTTTGGCCATTCATATACTGCTCTACAAGTTTAGTGCAGTAAAATGGAACGTCGATGAGTTGAAGCAACCTGACCGAAGCATGCGCAAGATGATGACAATCCATCGAAGTTATGATCCTAGATCTTCCGTATCTCATATATACCTCCCTCGAGAAAAAGAGAGTAGAGGTTTGCTGAGCTTAGAGTATCTTCATCTAAGAACGGTTCTGGCTACAGTCGTTCTAATTCTAAAAAACACAGATTCTCTAATGCGACTGGTACGTCCGCAGAGGAGCTTGATCTTCCATTTTATTTCAGCGTCACTACACATGGCCTAGCATCACCAACACATTTGGTGCTGAAAAGTTCTGTACTGGAAACAGAACATTCACTTCTACCAAGAGAACATGCTGACCAGCCCCTTCATGGTAAATTCTACGGCACCGTACGTAGAGAAGAGCTGTCGATGGGTCTATCCAACATGTTTTTCAAATCTGGTGGATTGAGATCGGAGACTGAGTGATTTCTTTTAGCCTTTCAAGACGGCATTATAGACATCTTATTTTACCGTGAGCGCCTAATGAATGTAAATGTAGGCGATGCTAACTGCCGAGCGTGCAAGCAAAAGCCAGAAAGACTTGGACATGTTCTCAGTGGATGCTTAATGCCTGCGCGCTATGGGTACATAGAGAGATATTGTGCGGCTCTAACAGTGTTATATTACCATCTACGGCACTGCTATGGTGTTGATCTAATGTCCCTCGTGCCATGCACCCTGGGGAAAATGTTAGTCCGTTGTGGAGAATGATCATTATAAGATCTACTAGAATTTCTCATTCTCCACCACTCTACGTATCAGTGCCACAAAGCTTAAAATTGTCCTCTAAGATCTGGAGATTAAGATAATTTACCTGATTGAATTCTCGGCACCACCCAATTTTAATATTACGGCAAAGGAGGAAAAAACGTCCGAAATATCAAGCTCTTGTTTTCGAGCTTAGCAGGCTGTACCTAGGCTGCAAATTCCATCTTGTGGTTCTTATAATTCACTGCCTTGCAGGTGTGAAAACTTAAAATCTTAGCCAACCTAACAAAATCCAGACTTGCCGGCGTCAGATCCAATCCATCGCGCGCCAGATGCAAAAGGATGTTCTTCTGAGATCACTTCATCTGGTTCGTCAACACGCTTCCTTGTAACATTATACAAAGCTTGGTAGCTCTAAAAAAGTTTCAGGTGATGATAAATTCTAGTATGAGTGGACGATTTATATTTTCCGGTTGTGTCGAGATTAGTTGCTTTAAAGAACCATGATCGTAGTCTTTGGAGCCTACAACTTCTCAAAAAATGAAATGTGTGATTTGTAAAATGTGCAATAATTTATTATTATTTATTTATCGATTGACAGTAGCTTTAATTATTATAATTAATTAGTAACAAATAATAATAAAAAATAATTAATTTTGATTAATTTTTCAATTCACACTTTAATTAAATTGATTAAAATTAATTGTTTACTATATATATCGTTGATAATAATACAAATATATGTGATTTTCCAAATCTCTAATAATTTATTATTATTTAATATTTGTTGCAACTTTAATAATAATACAAACTATTATTACCGCGTGAGGTTAAATAAATGTGAATGATTATTAGAATTGAAAATTGATGAAATTATAATCGTCAATATTGTTAATTTTCAAAAATTAGAACTTTCTTCATTTTATCGTAAGAATGAATGAGGTTTGTAAAAATCATTGAATGCATATAATTATATAATTTTAATGTGCAATGCATTTGACATATTTAGAAACTATAATTTTAAGCTTTTATAATTTTAATTTGAAATTAATTTCAATTAAAAAAATAAAATTGTTCGGTTGGTCCACAATAATAAGTATTGTTCCCTGGAACTATGGGACACGATTAGAAGTATAAAAACATACATAAATAACCTATGTCTGGTTGAAATAATTAAAAGTTCATTTCTGTTGTACCGACTTCATAATTGTTTTAATTATTTAAACTAGAAATAGGCTATTCATTTCCGTTTTTACGTTTATCATCATTTTCCAAAGTTTCAAAAAAAAAAATTATTTTGAACATAAATTACTAATGTCGCAAGTACCATATTCTTAAGTTTATGAAGTCTTGAAAAATTATATTTTACGTACTATTTCCTACAATAAAAAATACTTTTATAATGAATTACTTGTTTTGTATTTAAAAATCTAAATGTAAACATTATTTATATACCCTCTGAACATCATAACTGTTCATGCAGTCCCACACCATATCCGCAGTGACACGCGTTACGTGTGACGCACATGCGTCATACATCGAGAGGGTTCACGTTGTGCGACGCACGTTTCTCGCATATGAGAACGCAGCTGCGTCATCTCCTGCGCGCACGCCGTGCGAGGAAACCCGAATGCGGTGCGATTGACTTTGCTATCTGGGAGCCTATACTAATTCCATTACGAATGAGCAAGAACTACTTTATTCTATAACAGAAATTCATAAATATGCACTAAAAAATGTCCACAATAGCTTTTGGTTTCTATAAATTTAATCAAATATTATCATAAAAGTTTTAATTGTCACAAGAAAATTATGATTATGTTTGGCAATTTAACGGAAGTTGCCTGAGCAATAGATATAAGGAGTTAAAAGTAATGAAACATAACTCAAAGTTGATGCAAGAGCAGAAAAGACTCTTTCTTTCGATACAAACTGATTGATCTATTTGCATTTTTGTATGTTTACTTTCTTCAAATGGAAGCAAAAGTATTTTCTAATTAATCTTCATGTAGAAGTAAAGAACTCATCAACTGCGCATTGTTCCATATCATAAGTGATTGATCTTTCGATTAGGACAATTATTCAGTAAAATTTAAATTTTATTTTATTGCCTCTCGAGGCCGTTTTAGGTTTAAAAATTAATTTTCTTAGTTTTCAGCTTTTAAAGAATGCCAATATTTGGACACAAAATTCTTTCGTCACCGGAAATTACACAGGATTCCCCCTAAAATATAAAGAAAATATTTCCCACAATGAAAAATGTTTTCAAATTTGTACCTTGTGGCCAGAAGAATCCTAAATTTGGAAATAAAGAAAAAATTCACATTTTCACAATTTGAAGATTGCTATATATTACTTTAAAATTGGAGGAAAAGTCTACACGTTTTTCGTGGATTTAAAGGCCGTGTTTCCAATTCTAATAGGAAAAAATATGTGAGGTAATCAGTGCCGGCCTTAACTTTCTTTTGGCGCCCTTGGGTGGCAGAGGGCGGGAGGAGGGGCGTCCTACTGGGAAGCCTAGCGCCCTTATTTTCTTAAAATTCTTTTGGCGCTTTCGGTCGTTGTCGACCTGTTGAAAAAAGACCTATCGAAAAAATAGAACTAACCGAAAAAAGCTCGCGGGCTGAAAAAAGCTTGAGAACAAAAAAAGTCATGAGGCTCGTAAAACTTGCACTGCACGGTAAAAAAATGTTGTCTTATTTTATATTTTACTGCTTTGGACACTAATTGACCCACATAATATGTGGTGAATTTACAGGAGTCTGCGTGAATGAACGAGACTTGCGTAAAATAACGAACGTCGCTGAAAAAAACACACAGCGTGTAAATTCACAGTTACTTCAGTGAAGAAATTTTGTGCTTGTACATTGTCAAGATGAGCATCCCATGGCAGCGTTAATATTGGCGCAAAAGGTCACATCACTAGATATTTCAGCCAATGATACTTTCCTAGTAATCCATAGAAACACTACCATTGGCTGATATGTCAGGTTATTTGAAGTTTTGCATTTTTGCGTAAAGATTAAAGTTGCCATGGGACGCCACCCTGAAGAAAACCCATCATAACAAAATCGTAATAACTGGTCTTGTTTGGCGGCCTAAGCTCGTGCCTGCCTGCTTGCTGCTGGTCGGACGACAGTTGATTGCTCGCGATTTCGGGTTTTTCCGCGATTTATCGTTTAGGCCCAAATCGTGTCTCCATCAGTGGCAATAACATACTGCATATAATTTTGCTCTCTATCAAGGACTTATAAATTCAGTCTATTCAAATCACACAGGAAAATTGTAAATTCGATGTTATTGGTCAATCCAAAGTGTCGTGTAAATGCAGTGCTCTATGTATCTTTACGACAAATAATATAGGTCAAATATTTTTCAGTGCAGGACGCTGCAATTTTACACATCGACCGTCAAAGTACCACGGTCACGGCTTTATCACAATCTTTATTTCAGTTTAATTATAGGACAATGTTAATTAGTATTGCTGTCCTGTTAATTTACTACTTTCTTCATAGTCAAATCCTGAGAGTCCGATGGGTTAAAAATCAGGCCTGTCCAGAGAGGGGAGTTCGACACAATCACCAGATGTTTGAGTTCTACCACCAGTCTCTCTACTCAGCTTCGGTGGTGGGCGGTTTCATAAATGGAAGGGAGGCGTCCAGTGCTGTAGATACATAAAATCTCGGAAGATGTCTTAGGGCGACTGAATTTAAAATAAAATTAAGTAATTTGGAATTTAATTAATTAATATATTAGCAGTAAAGAAGAATGCATAAGTCTTACAAATAGGGACATTCTATACACAATATTACTGTAATGCAATACATTCACATTCAATGTGTGAACTTTTATCAATATTGAAGGGCAATGATTTCAGCATTTTGTAAACATTAGCTTACACTTTACAAGGAAATTTTCAACATTATTTGAAATCATGATCTTGCAACATACCTATTGAAAGTTATGGCGCTTATACAGTCTGTCAAGTTAAAGCGTGGGTGGCTTTACTCGCAGTCGGTAAGGTGTATCGACATGATTTTGGTGTCAAAATATTAAGAGCTCCCTCTTTCATG
>NC_046664.1:118639570-118648769 GCF_010883055.1 Belonocnema kinseyi
GGGAGCTCTTCTTAATATTTTGACACCAAAATCATGTCGATACACCTTACCGACTGCGAGTAAAGCCACCCACGCTTTAACTTGACAGACTGTACAATTCCTTTATTTATTATTGTAAAGTAAACTGTAATCATATATCAACTATTCATATTTTGAAATGGTTGCAATATTTATCAAATCATGTTCATGTCGAAAAAGGATATAATTTTTCAAGCTCAGGATATCAGTAAGAATTTCCCTTTCTCTCGAATTGCACCTTACATTTACAGCATTGAAATAAAAATATTCTATTTCAAATTAGTCGCTCTAAAGCACCTACTTCAAAACTCATCTGCGGTACTAAATTCGGCAATTTGTGTCACGTGGCATGCACCACGAACAACCACAAAACCTCTCCGGCAGCGAGTGGAGGTTGGTGGTAGGGGTAAGGTCCCAAATTGCTTTTCGTGCAGTTATGACGATTCTCATGGCTAACACATGTGGTGTTTAAGTCGAACTCCCCTCTCTGGACAGGCCTGGGTTAAATTACGGTCGAACGTGGGTCACAGTATTCGAAAAATTTGCATAAATATTACTTTATACTTTTACAAATTTGTAAAATAACCGTGAATTGAATAATAATTTAAATCTAAGTATTGTTCTACAAACTGTGCATAAAATATTTCTATTAAAACAATACAAACATTGAAAAATTGGCAACCTATTAAAATAATACAAACTCGCTCAATTTGCCCTCCCGCTCTTAATACAGTTAAATCTGGATTTAGCGTCGGTTTAGGGACGGATGGGGACATAAAATCCAGGCTCACAGTCAGGGTCGTATGAACCGTTTCTGGTGTATTTTACTTTGTGGTACAAAATATTTTGAATTTTTTTTCTAATACGGAGACAAGGAGACCTTTGTTCGAGATGCCAAGGTACGTAGCATATAATAAATTCAGCCGAATTAACCGAAACCACTTTTTCATAAGAAATGTGCGGAGTAAATTATATGTTATTTATTATATTTATAGTTCGGAAGATGTCGGAAACGTTTGGAAAGAAAAAGCGTTTGGAAAGAAACGGAATTGATTGAAAAAAATTAAGTAAAAGTTGATTTCGCAATTTCTGAATTCATGTATTTAATATACATTCGATAATTCTTCAAAAGTGTTATGCAGAATCCTTAAAATTTCATCATTAAATTTAGAACAAGATTATTCTATCTCGAATTTAAAACTTGAGAGAAAAGTGATCAGAATTGGATAAAAATTAATATACATGTAGTTTATGGTGCCTGACACCACCTTATCAAATTGTAAAAACGTCATGTTGCAAATTGGCGTATTCACGAAATTGGGCACTTGTACTCGAGAATCATGGCTCGTTCGCTCACTGCTGTGCCGGTACAAGCAACAAGTTTGAGTGAGAACGAAGCAGTAAGCATAAGAGCAAAAGAGACAGCGAAGGCGACGTTGCCAAGAATTGTGCTTATAATTGTCGATATTATTATGAACGATATTAAACAATTTTATTCATTAATATGGTCCGCGAATAGTTTTCATGAATTTAGAACGCAATATCTTTATAAAATAATAAAAAAACTCGCTTGAGATAAGAATTAAAAGCCGTTTAATTTCGATCGCGTTCAGTTGGCAGCGGAATTGAAATGCAATGCTAAAGAATAGGGCACAGTTGTACCACAATGAAAACACTAAATCTCGCTGCAGTACAACCTTAAACGTTAATCTATAAAGAAAAATTTTCCTTTTATTGTAATTCTTAAATAAATATAAAGGCCATAACTAGGTAAGCATGGTTGGTCTTCCTTAGAAGATATTTGGTTCATATTTAGGTGGTAAGTTTCTCCCAATGTAAGACTAATTTACCCCAAGTGCCAGCTTTAAAGAAAAGTTTGTTACACAAGTTATAAAAAATTTCAATTTTCTTGACATATTTTTTGCCACCATGCTCCCAATGGTGTTTCACATGTTATGAGCCTATTGCGCCTCCAGAAAAGTGAGCGTTAAGATACACCTTTACTATACCGTCCAGCTTGCGGCAGTTCATTAGTTGCAAACATTACCGCACAGTCAGTTAATTAGTTCCACAAATGGACACTGAATAACGCACAATGTATTTAATTAATTTACTGTAGACATATAATTAAAAGTTTGTCATAAGGACAACCTTAGGATTTGTCCGGGATCGGGTGCTAATGTGAAAAAGTGAACCAGATCCCAGCGATATCGCTGTAAAATTTCGGCCATAATTAGGTCTCACGGCCGTGAGATAGGTGGTCACAGTATGTGACGGAATCAATATGACGATCCGGAAAAAGTCTAGTTCATCCTGAGGACACGGAGCAACCCAAGGACGACCGCCTTCTGCATTTTTCCCGCAAGTGTTTTAGCATATTGTTGATACGCAAGGATGCTTTTCATGCTATTAACCAGTGAAAGTTTGGCACATCCAAGAACGCCGATGATAAGGAAGATTAGTTCAACAGAATATTCCGGGTATTATCGTCCCAACTCCCTTATAAGGTCTTTATACTTCTCGCTCTCATGATTCTCCATGACTATAATGTTTTTGTCTGCCGGTGCCGAAAATTCGATGACGAACATGGTTCACTTCTCGAAGTTAAGGAGAACTATGTCAGGCCTCGAGTGTGCAACAGAAACAATTGTAGAGAATATAAAGCTGCAAAATATGCGGAACTTCTCATTCTCGACAATTGAATCTATTTCTAGATAGTAGATAGATTTCTAGCTAGATAGTATGTGTCCTAGAAGCTCGGAGTGTGCATGGCACGCCCTGCTTCTATCATCAGGAATGACTTGGCTCAAAATGTGGCGACGGTATGTTAAGGTGGAATTACACTGTCTTGACATGCCAAAATGAAACCCTCCGTGCTCGACTTCAATCTGGGTGAATTAAGGAAAGCAAAAGTTAGCTCACACGACATTGACTAATCCTCAGCATTTCTGTAAAAGTTACCGTGCATCCTCTTATCGATAAGCTGTTCAAGGAAGTTTTTCTCCTGTCCTTTCTTAACCCGGGCGTGCAGGATTGTTTACTCAAGATAGATGAGATTTGATGCATTTTGCCCATCCCTGATACTGAAGTTAAGTCTGAGTGTTTTAGCAGCCTCTTCCGCTGCTTTGTACAGAAACGCTACTTTGCCCACTTCTTCGTGCTTCCTGACCATTTTAAGAAGAGGGTTTCTTCCATTTGCGACTCTTATGTGCTGTACCCTGAATAATCCTGTTGTGAAGACATTCAAGATTCAATATTCCGCGACCACCTTGACGGCGTGAGATGTAGAGTCACGGAATAGAAGACATAAGATGCATGCTTTTGTTCATGTGCATAACCCTTCATGTCCCGATATCAAGGGATTTAAGCTCGTTCTTCTTCCATAGAACCGCTCCAAATGAATAGACTACTACAGGGACGACAAGTATGTTTGTTGCAGGTACTTGGTTTCTCGTCGAAAATTCGGAAGACCAAATCTGATGGATAAGACGTTTGAATCTGCTTCGGACATTATCGTTTATAGTTGTCACATCCTGAATGTAGCCCTGTGGCACGCCCAGGTATCGTTCGACAATCCCTAGAGCTAGATGTAGTTGCTCTTTATTTTTAGTGTAGATCTTAAGATCTTCCGTGTAAAATACATGCGTGACCTTGTGCTTTCGATTTGCAGGTTTGTCGCAAAAATACCCCTGGGAATGGCATATTCCAGGAGATAGTGGCAATAATGTGAGGCAAAAGAGGTTGATAAGTCTATGGGAGGTCGAATCGAAAGCTTTCCGGTAATCAATCCAGGCCATCGATAGGTCACGCTGGTAGGGTGCTGCATCTTTTCAGACACATCTATAGATGAGCAGGTTCTCCCGAACTCCGTTCTCTCCTTTCTCACATAAATAATGCGCTCTCCCGCTTGGCATAATCGATGCATAGTTTCCGTTAAATTTTTACTCCCTTATTCTCTTCTCCCGTTTTTCCTTCTCTCTCTCCATGTCATTATTCTTAACCATCTCATACACCTTGCTGCCTTCCTAATGCAGTCTTCCCAATTCATACAACTGCAACACCTTCTCCCTAAAATATCTTTCTCTTTCCACCTTCATCTTCTCACCCCTACGTGGAGTTCCATCTCGGAGGAACGTAGCGTATTACAAATCGATAAAGCGGCAAAAGCTTTTGCCAACATAATAAGTAGAAGGCGGTAAACTCTCGTAAAATCACCACCAGCAGTGGAGCGCACAGGTAGCCCAGGTAACACTGGAGTGGGGACCTATCTGACTTCTACAGGAGTGAGCTGTTAAATAGCCACTCCCGACAAGAAAGCTCGTCTTTCTTCAAAAGTGTCAGCAGAGCACTAAGCTCTAGGGGAAGGACTGCGGTTTTCCCTTATTAGCTACCCTGTTAGGTTTTGCAAATCACATGCGCGGTGGCATAAGCAATTTAGGCGAATATAATATTGCACGTCAGCGTGTACCTTGTCCAGCCCGGTCTGAGGTACATATACTTTATTATCAATTTTCTCTTAGCATGCGTTCGCCATCTGTGCGACTCAGAGTATAACGTCGTGTTTACTTCTCGGTATTTCTTGCTCGATTCCGAGTAACGAGTCGCAATTTCATAGTAAGAGATACCGACCTTTAAATCCATTCATATTAGATTTAAATGGCTAAGAATGAGATGTTCGTTTGCTTGGATATTTCTGTCCTTTCTTAAACATAAGCAAGGGTCTTTAATAAAAATATTTTTCTCTTCTCTTCATAATTCTCGAGCACTGGAAATTTTGTTTTAGGTAAAAATTATTAAAATGCAGTGCTCCAAAAGGAGAATAATTTTTAGATAATATATTCTTTTGAAATCCATTTTTGTTTAGGGCAAATACCCATTAAATAAATAAAACTAATATTGAAAGCTGTCGTATCTCACTAGGATATTTTTGTATACATTCATTCAAAGTATATTCAAGTAGGGAAAAGGTGATATTGCCTAGCAGATTCACCCATTTTGTCACGGGTCATAATGATGAGAAATTGTGAATCCTGATATCTCACTAGAGATTGGGTTTAAAACGCAGGATCACTAAACTGAATGCTCCACGTGATTCAAGATATTTTCCCACTTGTTGCTTGAAGGAAGGTAAACAATCTCGCTAAAACAAGGATAATGCTTCAATATATATGGTATACTTTTTGTTTCCCCCATCAACTTGCTGTTTTCTGGTATTTCCCTAGAAAAAGGAAAGCAACAAAGAGGTAAATTATGATAGATCTTATCGTAAAATAGAGAGAGAGGGAGAGAAAGGAAAATAGTAGGCACCTACTGACATAGGTACCTACAAACGGAAATTAAATACCAACTTTTTGTAAATAATAAACTCGAAAAACACTAATGTATTTGAAATTACAGTGAACAGCCATAAAATCACAGTGAACATATGACGAAAATACAACAATTGTGTACTTAATATTAAACTGAGGGCCGCCGATATTCGATTCGTGGTAGGGCGTACCGCGGCGATTCGGCCGCTCTTGGTCAGTTGTTTCGATCTTCTCAACTTCAATACTGATCTACCAACGGTGTGCGTGACTTCGGGTTAGCTCTTGCCTACCATTTGCTGTCTTGTGTTGTAACTAGAGAATACATGCAGGCCTCATTGTACTGTAATTGCTTTTGGTATGCAAAATGGTTTTTATTTAAATGACGGCCAAATTGCCGCATATCGTGGTTTGGAATAAAAATGGCTTTCTGCGGTGGTTTAACTATTCGTCCTGTGAACATTCACTTCCCCGCCGTAAAGACGTGCCTAACCCTACTTGTGATGTATTATACTAAAAAGAGGAAATCATATTCAACTGTATAAAGCAGCTTGAAGGATTTGTAAAAGGAGTATGCAAATAGATTCGTCTACCCAGAGAAATTAACTCTTAGCCAATGGAAAAATAACAGTCACAGAAAAGAGCATTCTTTCTTTAATATGAACCTACGATATTAAAAGAGATGTCACATTTTTCCCTAAAACTTGATTATGAAGATCAAAAGACATTGACACAAGACTAGTAGTGTAATCGATTTGGTTACGAATATAAGTAAAGAGAGCGACTGAACAGTTTTTCCGATAAGTAACTATTGAGATCAGTAATCGTTGGATCGAAATTAATTGAATTCAAGAAGTAAGCGAGTACATCATTACGTTTTTTTTTAGTACAAATCCCAATATGAGAATCGGTTTTCGTTACTACGAATATAATCGCTTCAGTCTTTTTTATGGAATGAATGGAATGAAGAAAAACGGTAAGAATTGATTGGTTGGTGTAAATGTAAGAATGTAAAAACTACAAAGATTCGCGAAGGGAAACGAAGACTAATCGCTTTAGGCTGACGAATTCTCGATTCGCGTGATTTGATAATAATAACAGAGAGCGTTTTTAGTCTTCCAAATGCATGGCTAAAATCTATTAAAACATAAGAGTATATGTTTTACACATGTTGTAGCTTCTTCAAAATATACTGAAGAATTCAGGTATACGTAAACTGACATGATTGACACAATGTGTACTGGAGGCTGATGATATTTTCATAGAGGGAATTTGCTTTCAGTATGACCCTGCGGTGGTATATACCTTATCTGGTGACACTAGATTAAAAATCTATTTGTTTAAGGCAGTGAAGATTTAGAATAAGGTGTATATCGTTTGTATAGTGTACATAGTTTGTATATTGTATATAGTTTGTATTGTGTATGTAGTTTTTTTATGGTGTATGGCCCTTCGTTTCAATGGAATATCATGCTTTTTAGGGCCCAACAAAACCATTTTCTTTTTTTTTACTGTGAAGCACCATTGGGATCATGCTGGTAAAAAATTTGTTGTTACTAAGGATGTGAGTCTCTTTATAAGAAAAAAATTATGGTGGTTCGAAAAAGTTCTCATTCAAATTTTTTTAATTCCAAAAATGTTGTTTAGCCCTCTCTAGTTACCAGAATTGACTCTTGATTTTTTTAGAACTTCTGCGATACCTGTTACTGTGTGTGTGTGTGTGTGTGTGTGTGTGTGTGTGTGTGTGTGTGTGTGTGTGTGTGAAAACAACAAAATTGATTTAACTATTTTCAACAAAATTGAAATTTTTTATTTTTCAAACATTTTTTATAACTTGTGAGAAAATTTCCTTTTGAAGTTGGCACTTAAAATAAATTAGTCTTATAATGGGAGAAAATTACCAGCCAAATATGCGCTAAATATCTGCTAAGGCAGATCAACCATGCGTACCCAGCTGTGGCCTATTTTGTGCATCTTTTTCTGTCTTAAGTTGACGTGCCGCAGCATCGTCTTCAGAAAGAGAGTTTATGTCAAACACGATTTCATCATTTAGGGGTCCTTTTTAACCTTAGATGACTGCTTTTATTCATTCAACGTATATCATACGATGACTTTAAAATATTTATTTAATTATGCTAGTTTACAGAAATGCATTTGCATTACTTGTTTAATTATCTCAAATTTTCTTTCCATTTTTTGTATTTAGGACAACTTTTCCTGTCATTGCAATAGTATACTTGTTGTAACTGCAATTTGACCACAAATAAAAATATATATATTCTGCTTCTTATTTTCTTAAAATTTAGTATTTACTATCCTTAAGAAAGTCTCATTTTTGACTAATTTTTTATAGTTTTTACGCTATAGGCAAAAATAAACTTGGTCTTTTTTCTTGGAATCTGCTGTCAGTTAGTTACTACTTTTCTTGTTGGTACGGGAGTGCTTAATACTTTAACCGTTGACGGGCCGTTGAGCATCTCGTTTAAAAGGAGAGCTATCTCTTTCATAGTCGGTCCACATACTCTGTCGCTCACTTGATTAAAATATTCGAAGACAGCATCATCCAAAGGACATGACTATTTTCATGAAAACATTTAGAAAAACGCTTCAATTGAGAAGCACACACTTTTGCGTAGCGAATAATGCGCATAACAGAGTTTTATAACCAAAAAAACAAAAAAGTTTTTTAACACTCACTACTTTTTAACACTACTTTTATAAAAATTAGATTAACTGTCCAAGAAAAACATAGTTTTCACCATTCTCACGTCAACACTTAACAGTTCCACAATACGAAACACGGTCATCTAACCAATACTTCCTTTTTGTTTTCGATGTCAAATCGCAGGGCCTATTGGGTAGCTACGATAGCGGCATTAATTCCGAAGAAATTTGAATTTCAATTGAATATTACCAAGAAATCTTATAGTAAATGAATAATTTTAAACCATAGTATAACATGTTTGATTCAAATGAATTGATATTCACTGCACTTGATCATGTAAATTGCTCTAATAACTTCGCGATAGATATTCTCCTGCCAGTCCCGCTTCGAATGTACTACCGTAACGTCATGACGCAGTTACAAAGGTAGACCGTTAGGGTGCAGCACCTTGCCGCAACGCTCCTGTTTCGTCACGTGTGAGTTAGCACCGCACACCCCCCGCAGCTCCTTTCATCCATCACCGGGACCAAGCGTCAATTCTCAGAAATATTAAATCGAGGATCACTAAATCCAGGCTTTACTGTAATTGTAATCAGTTCGTTTTAAAGAATGTATTTTTAAAGATGATAGAACTGGATTATTTCCCCTATAAGATAAACCATGAACTGACTTAAAAAATCTCTATAGCTTTAAATTTCTATCCGAATGGAGAGTTTATATTTGGATATTCAAGAAGATGAATTTTATTTCACACATTCCATGCGCACTAAAACAGTCTGCGCTCGTACGCATATCGAAAATTCTATTACTTTCTTCCCTAGAACCTGGTTTGAAAGAACGTTCTCCTCACCATAAGGAATCGGCTGTTCCACGAGTATCAGCAGCATCGTACGTGATAAATGGTTAACTAGTCCTATCCTGTTAGTTAGAGATCCTCTAGGTATAGTTCTGTCACAACTTTCCACTGTTTTGATTGGCTACGATTAGACCAGGACCCGAAGTGATCAAAAGCGCACAATTTTCAGACCAAACTTTACAATGAATTTGCAATTTTGAAAAATACAATGAAGAAGAAGATAACATAAGATATAAACATATAAAAAATGTATGAAATACCAGGTGTATACATATGAAACCGGTATTGCCATTTAGCGGCCAGTAGGCACACTTGTAGGCACTGTCGGAACTTACCATTTGTGCTAATTGGCAT
>NC_046664.1:118648869-118653202 GCF_010883055.1 Belonocnema kinseyi
GCGCATACTTTGAATAAAATATTTGTTATCATTCTCTTGAAATAAATGTGTTTTTTTCTTGAAAAAATACCGGTTTCATATGTATACACCTGGTATATGAAAATAGAAATATTAAGAAAAAAAACTATTCCATTGTGTTTAAAAGATAGTTTTGTCAGTTAAAACTTCAGGTATTTTTATGAATTTTTCAATTGAAAATTTTCATGAAACGTCGCCAAAAATTCGTAGTTTTGTACATGATTGGAACCCGTAAGGTCACTTTTTTGTCATTCTTGTATTTTGTTAAAATTAGTATTTTTTGTAGAAAATAAATCTTCTTGGTCACTATATTTTGATAAAAACTCATTCCATGTTTGATTTAAAAATAAAATTTTTAAATGTAAATTTAATTATTCGACGTTTGGTTGAAAAGTAATCTTTTATAGTTGAAAATTTAATTATTTGGTTAAAAATTTATGTATTTTGTCCTAGGTTAATTTTTTTCTAAGAGATTAAGGTTCGTAGGTAAAAATTCATTTTATTAGATGAAAGATTCATCAGTTTTGTTAAAAATGTATTTCTCTGGTTGAGAATAGATTTATTTTATTTTTTAAGATAAATGTTTAACTACTTCATGTTTTATATAAAATTTCTTCTCTAAAAATCCAACTGTTTTGTTGAAAATTCAAATAAATATTTAGTTGAAAATGCGTCTTTTTGGTGAAACAATAATATTCTTGGTTAAAAATCTATTTGGTTTAAAATTCATGTATTTTGTAGAAAATTAATGTTCATAGTTGAAAATTGATCTCTTTGTTTTAAAATTCGTCTTTTTTTGTGAAAGATTAATCTTCTTGGTCTATTCGATTTTTGGTTTCAAAGTTATCTTTTTTTTAATAAAAAGCTTAATATTTGATTGAAAATTAGTGTATTATGTCAAAAGGTATTTTTTTTGTAGAGAATTAATTTTCTTTTTTAAAAATTCATCTTTTTAGTTGAAAATTAGTCTTATTTTGGTATAAAATTAATCTTCTTGGCTGAAAGTTCATTTTTTTTGTTAGAAATTCAACTTTTAGTTAATAATTTAATATTTTGTTGAAAATTTGTTGAAGGATTAATGATTTTCGTTTAAAATTTATTTATGTGACTGAAAATTTATTTGTTTTCTTGAAAATTCGTCTTTTAGATAGAAAATTAATTTTCTTGGTTGGAAATTCATTTTTATGGTTAGAAATTCACACTTTTTTTAAAGATTTTTTTTTGTAAAAAGTTTATCGTTTTGGTTAGAAGTTCAATCACTTCTTTAAATATTCATATTTTTTTTAGACAAAATTAATCATTTTTCTTTAAATTCATCTTTTTAGTTAACAAATAATATATTGGGTTAGTTGAAAATTCGAATTTCTTGGTTGAAAATTAATTTTTTTCGTTGAAGATTCATCATTTTAGTGGAAAATTAATTTTTTCAGCTTAAAATTTAACTATTCCATTCTTATTTTAAAATGTATCATATTCAGTTGAAAATTTATGTATTTTATTGAGAAATCGGCTGTTTGGTAAATAAAATATTGTTCTTCGCTGAAAACTCACCTATTTGGTAAAAAGTAATTTTTTTATTGAATATTCACCATTTAAATTGAAAGTTCAGTTTTTTGCCTGAAAAATTATCTAATTTGTTAAATAATTTTTTTTCCGTTTGAAAATATTAATTCTTTTAACTGAAAATTTAAATATTTGAAGTCGGATTGACACCATTTTTTATAGTAATTTTTTAATTTAATTTAATTTTAAATTGAAAATTAATATGCTTTATGAAAATTGAACGACGTTAAATCGATATTTATATATTCTGACTTAAATTCTATGTTTTTCGATGGACCTGCATTGTTGGTTATGTTTAAGGTAGACGGAGAATTTTTTCAGAAATTCAAATATTTGTTTGACATTTCATGTATTTTGTGAAAAATCTTTGTTTCTCGATACCAAAAATTAATCTCTTCGGCGGAAAATAAGTTTTTATATGAAAATTTATTTTCTTAATCGAAAATTCATTTTTATAAGTGAAAATTCAACTATCCCAATTTTAATTGAAAATAATTTTTTTATAGTAACCTTTTAATTTAATTTTTAATTTAATTTAAATGTTTTCATGTAATTTTTCACGTATAAATATTTCGAGAATAGCTTCTTCTTGGTTAAAAATTTATTTTACTTCTATTTTCACTATAACAAGCTTCTGAGAAGTATTTTTTTCATTTAAAATTGTTACGATATAAAGGTGATTTGCAGAAGAGATGGATGAACTGTAAATGAAAGATGAAACCGTGGCCTTCACAAAATTCTGATTATCAAGTGTCAGAAATTTAAAATTTTTGAATTTTCCGACTTAGTTCAGCGAGAAAGAAATTCACAGGATCCCCTCCATATTACTATTAATCTAAAAAATCTCAAGGGGAAAATTAAAGTTGGCCTTTGTCGTAAAATACATTTTTCAGTTTTTCTAAAAATTAACGTTGTTTTGGTAGCTTGGAGAAATTTTCAACTTACTCTATAGAATTGGAGATACAACTTTTTGAAATGAAATTTTTGTAATTTTTTACATAATTCGCTTGAGTTTGTGAAAAAAATAATTGATAAAAACAAAAAAATATTTGTCTCAAATTTTAAATTGGAAAGTAATATTTTACGGCTTATAAACTAAATAATAAAATACTTAATTTTTATAATATTTGTTTAGTTGAAAATTTCTAAGGATTATATTGTCCTCGATCAGAACGAAATATATACAATATTTCTAATATTTACAAATTATGAGCTTACAAACATGAAAAAATGCAACAACAAAACAATGAAACAATTAAAATCTAAATGTTAAAAGAAAAAATCCAAAGTGCTTCAGTAATCTTTAAAAGATGTCAAGGTATTTCAAAAGATTTTGGAGGTTTCGATATATTCGAGAGTATTTTAAAAGGTTCCAAGGAATTTTTAATTGATTTCAATAATTTTGTATGAGATTTTAAAGGATTTGAAATATTTTAGTGTATTTTTAAAATTGCAAGGAATTTTCAAGAGCTTCGAAAAACTTCAAGAAATTTTAAAGCATTTAAAATATTTTAGGATATTTTAAAACATTCCAAGGAATTTTAATTTGATCTCAATAATTTCAATCGATTTCAAAAAATTTTAACGATTTTTTTCATATTTCCTGGTTGAAGGTGGAACTACTTTGTTAAAAATTTAGTTTTTTTTTGTTTCGTAATTCATAAATTTAGTTGGAAAAATTTGTTTTCTGAAAATTTAACTATTTTGTAGAAAATTCTTTTTGTTTTGGGTGAAAAATCAATTTTTTTTAACTACAAATTTAACTATTTTATGTTTAATTGAAAAGTGACCTTTTTTAGTTGAAAATTCTTGTATTTGATTGAATACTCGTCTTTCTTAGTAGAAAATTCATCTTTTTTGTCGAAAATTTAATTATGATTAAACATTGATGTTTTGTATGCAAAATTAGTCTTGGTGGAAAATAAATTTCGTTTGTGAAAAATTTATGTATTTTATTAAAAATTTCTTTTTTTAGTATACATTTCGGGCTTTTGGATAAACATTTCACTTTTTGTTCAAAAATTTAACTATTTTGTTTAAAGCAATTTTAATCATTTTTTTTAATTTATGTATTTTCTTCCAAATTTATTTTTTGGCAGAAAACTAATTATTTTAGTTAAAAGTTAAACTAATATTATTAATAAATGGCCCACCAGTCATTAATATTGATATCATAATTTATAATTATGATATTAACATGAATAATATATATAATCGTAATAATATCCATTCTGCATATTATATACACCTGAAGAACATAAACTCAGAATCGACTCATGCATGAAATGAAGAATCACGCGAAACATTAAATTTGCCAATTTCTTCCATTTCGTTCAATTGGGGATCGAGACCTAAATAGAAGACTAAATCATCTAAAATTTATTTTCCGCCGAAAAGGTTACTTTTTCTTACCGAGAAACAAAAACTTTCCACAAAATACATAAAATGTAGAACCAATAAATTTGGATTTAAAGTTGTTCAATTTTCATAAAGGACATTAATTATCAATTTAAAATTAAGTTAAATTAAAACATTAATATAAAAAAATTGTTTTCGATGAAAATGGGAATAGTAAAACATAAAACTTATGTAGAACATATCAATTATATTCTTCTAATGAATAAAATATGCTCCTTCTTTTGTTTTTCTAAACTACACATTTCGAATTTCGCGCTCGTTTCACTTACTTCACTAAATGACCATCGAGGGCGTTACGTGTCAAAACCCTCTTTCAATTTGCCTCAAGCCATCT
>NC_046664.1:118653302-118660770 GCF_010883055.1 Belonocnema kinseyi
CAAACTTCAACTCTCTTCTCGCTCTTCACACATAGAAATGACATTTTGATATACCTGTATATGCGAAAGAAAATATCGGACGATACGCGGGAGTAATTAATTGCCCTACCGATATAAATCTCAAAGTATTATCAGGCGAAGTAGCCTGGCTTAGATATTATTTTTATTGTGGCCCTCTTCAAATTTTCGACGTTTCTATGGCAACCGCGTCCTTTGCCTACGTCTACGAGAGGGGTGGGGCCAAGGCGAAAGCCAAATCGAAAGTGTCGGTGATTTTCTGTTTCTCGATTCTCGCGCTTGCCTTCGCCAGCCATATCTATAGCTGACTTGGGGCTGTCTATGCACGCTGAAAATATTAAAATTAATGAGGGCCTAAAATTATTATATTTATCATTATGTTCAAATTAATTAAATTCTTTTACGGTTTCTTTTTAAAAAGGGACATTTTCGAGATATTTAATAAATTTAAAAAGTAAATACATTTTTAATTAATTCAGAATTTAGTTAAAAAAAAATTTAATAAAGCTTAGTTAAATTAATTCTTCGTCTGGTTTCTTTTAAAAGAGAAATTTTCGAAATACTATATAAATACGTTTTAAAAAATTCTTGTTATATTTTAGAACTGTAGCGAAATTTCAAAAATTATTTAAAAAATATAATTTTTACAAAAGTCGTGAATTGAAGGTTCGAATACTACACTGTATAAATATATTCTACATGTATTTTTAAATCCTCAAATATTTGATTATTTTTTCGCATAATTAAGGTATAACTGATGTAAAATTTACACTTCTTTGTAGTGTCGAATTGGTAATTTACATTTATTTCCGAGGAAAAATTTAAGGTTTTCACTACTCATTTAATTATTTATCAAAATTATATTAAAAGTTTGTTTTTTGTCTGTTTTTGTTTCTTGATTATTTGAAACGTATAATGTTTTTACTTATAATTTGTTGAATTACAAAAACCAGTAACTAGACTATGCCTTGCACATTAAAATTTAATTTTAAAAGTTTGAGGGCAGTTAACTACTTGCAATTCTTATGCTCATCAGAATTCACAACTTCACAGAAATCCAAATAGTTTATAAAAATAATTCAAAGAATCGAAGAATCCAAAAAAATTCTAAAGAAATATAAGGCGTATAGGGTTGCATCTCAGCAACTAAGGCTATTAAAAAAATGTAAAAGGAAAGAATTCCAAAGTATTAAAATAATTCAATAATTTTTTGCGAGGAAGGAAATTACTGAAAATTTCTTTCCTTGATTAAAACGGCTACCTGGATCTCTTAGTAATTAAAAAAATGATTATATTGATGTTTTCCTGTAAAAATAGTTATACTTTTTCGTAATTGCAAAACTATTCCCGCCAAGGATTGAAAAAATTTTTGATTTTATTTATTTCTTCAAGTGATTTTTTTTAAGTTTGCAATAACAAAGAGAAACTATCCAATTAGGGGGTTTAAGGGTTTAAAAATCGTGATTTATTATTTTCATAAATAGTTCCGAAATAATGTTCACATTGTACGCACCAGCTGGTTTTTAGGTGTATTATATTGATGATGTGTACAAAATTAAAATTATTTCGGAACTATTTATGAAAAAAATAAATCACGATTTTAAACGCTTAAAACCCCTAATTTGATAGTTTTTCTTTGTTATTGAAAACTTTAAAAAAATTTCCTTGAAGAAATAAAATCAAAAATTTTTTCTATACACACACACACACACACACACACACACACACACACACACACACACACACATACGAGGTGTGTTCAAAAAATAAGGTGACTTTATGGTTTCCTCAAGAAATATTTATTTCTCAATATTTATATTGTCCCCTTCAAAGTAATCTCCCTCAGATATAATACGCTTGTGAAAACGCTTTTTCCAATCATCCAAGCACTTCTGATAATCATTTTGTGGTGTAGCCTTGAGTTCTGTCAGCGATGCAGTTTTTATCTCCTCAATCGTTGAAAATCGTTGTCCTTTCATGGGTCTCTTCAGTTTTGGGAAAAGAAAAAAGTCACTGGGTGCCAAATCCGGTGAATATGGAGGCTGAGGCATGACTGTGGTGCTGTTTTTGGTCAGAAAATCTTTCACAAGCAACGATGAATGAGCAGGTGCATTATCGTGATGCAAAAGCCACGAATTGTTTTTCCAAAGTTCCGGACGTTTTTTGCGTATCGCCTCTCGCAAAAGGCGCATAACTTGAAGGCAATACTTTTTTCGGTCTTGGAGGCTAAGGATGCTTCCGCTGAGACGATTGGGCTTTAGTTTCGACGTCATAACCATATACCCACGATTCATCCCCAGTTATAATCCTTTTGAGAAAATCAGGATCATTATTGACTTCATACAACATTTCCTGAGCGATGATCATGCGATGGATCTTTTGATCAGAATTAAGCAGTTTTGGAACACACACCTCGTACATATATACACTATGCCTTACAGCTAATAAAATCCCTCGTATCAGTTATTATTTAAAACTCACTTTCAATTGGTTTGAATGCAATATCAAACGCTTTAAATTCCTAAGATTTAAAGTCGAAATATATAATGAATTTGTAACAAAGAAGATTAATTTTCTTACCAAAAAAGACGAATTTTTACAAATTCCATGAATTTTAAACCAAATAGTTGAATTTTCAACTTATAAAGGATCCATTTCGAATCAAAAATAGACAAGTTGCAATTCAAGAAAAAAAGTAATTTTTAACATAAAAAACAAAATTGTCAACAAAAAAAGTTAAATGTTAAGCCAAAGACGTCTACCAAATAATTAAATTTTAAACTTATAAAGTATAAATTTCTAAAAAAAATGTAAAATTGCAAATTTGCAGATAAATAATTAATTTTGAACAAAACAAAAAATCCAAAATATCAAGAAAATTGTTACATGTTAAAATAAGATTAATTTTCAACTAAATCGAGGAATTAAATTTTCAACCAAAGAGTCAACCCTAAAGATTAAGGGGAGTCCAAAAATATGAATATTTAATGATAAAGTTCAACTTTTAACCAAGTCGTTTAATTTTCAATTAAAGAGGATAAATTACGAACAAAATAGTTACATTTTTAACTAAAGAAATGAATTTTCCAGCATTGTATTAATGATCTACCAAAACAAGACGAGCCTTCAAAAAAATATATTAATTTTTAACAAAATTTTTTAATTTTAAAGCCGGCAGGAGTAATTTTAAACCAGAAAATATTAATTTAAAAAAATATATCAAAAATGAAATGTTTTAATTTGTTAGTTAAAAAAATAATAATTCTTATTAACAAAAAAATGAATTTTCAACAAAATAGTTACATTTTTAACAAAAGAGTTAAGCCTAAAAATGACTTTTTATCCGCAGAAGATTAATTTTCTAAAAATAGAATAGTTAAATTTTCGACTAGAGGTGAATCTAAAACCAAAAGAATAATTTTTTTTACAAAGTAGTTCAACTTTTAACCAGGCTTCTGAATTTCTAACGAAACAAGATGACTTTTTAACAAAATAGTTGCATATTTTATAGAAGAATAAAATTTACAACTGAATACTAGAATTTTTAACCAAACGAGTTGAATTCGGAACCACAAATATAATAGTAGACTTTCTACCAAAAAGGATTTAAGCTAAAAACGAGAAAAGGGGGTTTCTTAAAAACAGAGAAAAAAGAACAATTCTTTAAAAGTTAATAATAAGGAAACATACTAAATGTTATCTAAGTTCGTAACTTTTCTTCCACTGACCCCCAACCTCTGTTCGAACCATATTTTTTAGCTAGACCCCCCCCCCCCGTCCATGCAATTGGTAATGAGGTTTCCTGACGACACCTTAAAGTTTCGATTTTTGTATTTAATGAAATTATCATTATGATGTATAGTTTAAAATTTGTTTAGCATAAAAATGCACAACGAAAAATCGACAAGACTCAGAAAACGAAATTATAACAATTAAGAGAGTGACAGAGAACAAGTATATTGAGACTATACTTAAGAAACTTTATTTTCAATTTTATTTATGTTGGATAAAATATCAATATTACAGACAAAAGTAACAGCGTTTTACTTTGAAGAATTCAAATGATTTAAAAACTGAAATTAATAACAAAAATTAAAGGGCCTCTAATTTTTCTCATTCTCATCATTTATGATTGACAAAGGATAAGAAAATAAAGGTCCGACAAGTCCGAAAAGAAAGGACAAGTTCGTTAAACAGTCATTTTGGATAAAAATACAAATTTTGGGACCATTTTTTATACTTAAAATTTTTATTTACGGCTATTAATAGTACTCAGAAGGCCAAACAATTTATCCTGAAGACTTTTTTTTAGACAAAAAAAAAATTCTCATAATTATGGCATTTTCAAGATTTTTAATATCAATCGAAAATCAAAATTATAAGGCAAACAACGTACGATATGAAAAAAAGTAAAGAAAAACATTGTTTTTTAAAGACCCTACAAGATTATCATACAAACTTTTTGGATTTTCTTGTAAAATTGAAAATTCTAATTTTTAATGCGCAAAAAATAATAAGATATGAAAAATCCCATTTTGTGGTCAAACTATGCAGGATACGAAAGAAGATGTATCAACTAAATTGTGATCTCAAAAAAGATCTACAAATTCGTTAATAATAACTTCTTGATAGGAGGCGTACCTTTTGTTTTATTCACGAAAAATAACATTGAAAATATAAAAAGAAAACTTTGTGAAAAAATGATACAAGTTACGAAGAAAAAAATGATTTAACAAAAATTATTTACCCGAAAAAGAGCTACAAATTTGTTATGAATTACTTTTTGACAGGACACGTAATTTTGGTTTTGATGGTAAAAATGGTATTAAAAATAAAAATGAAAAATTTGTGGAAAAACAACAAAAGGTACAAAAACAAATTGATAGAAAAAAGTTATTCGCTCAAAAAAGTAATATAAATTTGTATTAATTTATTACATTCTTATTATTTAAGATGGAGAAAGTATTAGAATTGCCCGAAATTTGACACCACAACATTCAGATTTTGAAGCAAATGACGCAAAATACGACAAAAGGCTCAAAGAGAAATGATAGGCTTTGAAAAATCCTACAAAATTTCTTTTAACCACTTTTCAATAGGACTCGTAATTTTGTTTTATTGTATGTAATATATGCAGATAAATCGAAAATTCCAATATTACGCTAAAAGACGCGAGGCACGTAAAAAATTTAAAAGAAGACTTGTATATCATTTTGCTTTATACATGTATAAAAAATAATATGAAAGCCAAAATCCTATTATTAGCATAACAATGCGAGATAGAGAAAAATGTCTAAAAAAAAGATTCAATTTTTTAAGTTTATTTTAAGGTGGTTCAGAAAATATAAATTTACAACTGTCCGTCAAAAAACGAGTGCTCAGCGCGAGTGTCACGATAATATTGTGTACCTCAAAGCCTACAGAGCTTTGAGAAGCTTAATCTTTAACTACTTATTTAAGAAAAAAAATGCAGATTATGAACACACATATAAATACTGCGATCTAAAGAGATGTTTTTGATAAAGTTTCATTCAAGTATTCTAAATGCAAAGAATAAATATCTGATCGCTAATCGCGGGAATCACAAGACGCGCGCCCCAGGCGCGCTCAAACTTGCGAGCCACGGGCACAGCGCACGATGAGAATGTGCCTACGACAATAAATAGTTTATTTACGGATTTTTTATTAAAAATTAACAATTAAGAGATAAATGTTTAATACACATAAATGATAAATAAATTTCTATAAAATATATAAAAAAATAAAATAAAAAATAATTTTATTACATAATTTTATCGTTTCATCATAATTTATTTAATTCATAATTAATTACACAAACATAGAAATTTACGAATTATTGTTTACTCAAATTAATAATCGTGAGGGAGGCGGTATTCCTATAAAATTCAACTCTATATCTAAAAACTCCAAATCGCTAATTATACATGCGAGAACGCTGTACGATCATATTTATTAAAAAATTAATTATTTTAAATTTCAACTCAATATGTTTATCAATTAAAACTTTTAATGTCTTCAAAGTATAGTTTCATTTAGTAGAATTTCTACCGCCTCTTTTTCAAAACAACAAAATAATATTATTCATAGACAGTAAATTTTAATTAATTTTAATTATGTATCTACATATTTTCTTGATGCAAAATTTATTTAAATAATTGATTCATTACTTGAAAATAATAAATCAAAATTCTCGATATAAAATTTGTATTTTATATTTTTAAGTATTTAGTATTTACCGACTTAGTATTGGCTTTTTGATGGACTTGTTCGACGAGTGAAGATTGCAGGGGCAAAGTAGTTGGTGGGTATGATTTTCGGGTTGAGAGGCATCGGCAAAGAATCTTTGGCATGGGGTGATCGGGCAATTTTGGCCGGGAGCGCCGTCTACAATTAGTTCCTCGAGCTATACACGTGCCGCTTCTAGGTTTATAATATCTATGACCTCTTACGTTTAATAATATTGCTGTACATTGTTTTAAATGTAAATTTTTAAACGTATAACGGAGAACACATATATGTGACATAGCTAAGCTTCAAGGCTGTTGGAACGGTACGCAAAAAATTGCAAAAACTATAAAACACTCAAAACTTACCATCCGGTAGCTGCTAAAAAATGAGAGTAAAGTGTACTCAGCCGTACTTGACCGTGATACGAAAACGCACTGTCGGTAAAAATTATCGCGAAATTTCTCCCTGGGTCTCGAAAATTTTCAAAGTGCATTTTTAAAACCGAGTGATCGGCAGCCGTTGGTAAGTTTTAATTTTTTCATAGATTACGCCATTTTTGTGCACCCCGTTTCAGCAGCCTTGAAGCTACATTTAAAGATATTGACTTGTCAAAAAAACAACTAAATTTCTAATTTTTAATAGAAAAATTAATTAATATTTTATATGCACAATTCGTTTTTAATTCATGTTTAAACGCACTGATGGCGAGGGGTTTCAATAACTGGGGTTATCAGTGCCAAGCACTAACATTTTGGGACTAACTTACATTTTTTTTTGAAATGTCAAGTATTTGTCAACTTTTAATAATAATTGAAAATTCCAGTGTATTCTGCGAAAAATTAGGAGTGTAGATATAGTGCTGACTATTTCAGATTTTAATATTTTCTGCATTTATTTATTTCCTAAAGTCTAAATTTTCTCTTAAAGTGCCAATAACTGGTACTCTCACCTAATGCAGAGTTAAGTCGAGAATCAGTGAGAGGGAAATCTTTATGCTTCCTAAGTTCTTTTAATAGTAATTATGTGATATGTAGTTAAAATGTGTTATCTTTAATAGGTTGAAATCCATTAAAATTTTCTATAAAAGAAGCCAGTGTGTAAACATTTTGTAAATTATTTATTGAGATATTACAAAAATGGTGCCAGTTTTAATGTTTTTTTTTTAAATTAAAACAAAATATAATATAATAAACATTTTAAA
>NC_046664.1:118660870-118663940 GCF_010883055.1 Belonocnema kinseyi
TAAAAACGTCATAATTATTACTTATTTCATATATTTTATAAAATATTTCTTTCAATAGAAAAAATATTAAAATTTTTCCACCATTTTTGTTTCAACTTTAAATATATTGCCCCATGCCTTAAAAATCATCTGAAGGTACACAGAAAAAACTAAAGTTAAATTTTGTTGCAAGTACAATTTCCCGCTGTTAGAGTATATCCTATTTGGCGAAAGTTGATCCTACGATGGAATAAAAATTGTCGTCTGCTACGGCGTCCTTAGCAGCAATGGGAAAACGGAAAAGTATTAGTGAATTCGAAATATAAATGGGCGCAGAAGTTTTTAAATAACACAGAAAAAACAACAGTTAATATTTTTGCAGGTAAGTTTTGACACGGTTAAAAATTAAACATAATTTGTCGAAAGTTTCACCGAGGTTAGGAGAATAATTCTGATCTGGACTACTGCGCCACGCTGAAGTGAACAAATTTCGGTAAAACATGTAAAATCCGCAACAGAAAACACGAATAAAACATTGTTCTTACTGATAAATCTCCTCAGGGATAGATTAGATTATTTTAGATGCATTGAAACTTATTGAATACCACTTAACACAGAGCAACTGACAGATGGGAATCCTCATTTCTCTCCAATTTCATGTAGTTAAACGGCGGCAGACAGCGCTGGCGTCGTAATTCTCGTGTATATAAGTTTAACAAGCATGGTTAATTGTTGTTTTGGTGAATGTTTCACCTGGAATCGATGTAAAATTTATTTTTCGATTTTTCTGTGTGATTAAAAAAGTTTATTTTATTACATTTTATTTTAATTTTCACAAAATTTCTTAATGTGCACTCCTTTTGCAATATTTGCTTAAAAAATTGATAACATAACTTCATCCTGGTTTATTTTGCAGAGAATTCCAATAGATTTCAAGCTATTTAAAAGAAATAATGTTAAATCTAATATAATTAACAATAAAAGAACTTAAATAATCATCGATAAATAGTTGGATTCATACTTGTGATCGGCAATGTAGTTTCGATTCATAGTTATCACTTCAGTCTGTGATTCAGGATTAGTTTGGCACTTATAAATAAACATTTTCTTCTTTAAATGTATTTTTGTATGTATATTGTATACTCCCTACTGAAAGAAATCTCTGAATATATTCTAAAGATACTACTAGGGTCAGAGAAGCTCAGAGAAATTCTCCACAGGCACTCAGGTAAATATATTCAAATGTCCAGGTAGTTCTTTTAAATGTTTTAAAGGCTATAAAATGTCCTTTCCGAAATTCTAATAGATATACGATCATAAATAAAAAGCAGAGAGGCTGAAATTGAAATAAGAATTCGATCATAAATAACAAGCAGAGGGGCTATAGCAATAGAGTAGCAGACACTCAATGGTCCTTTGTTAAGCTTTCGGATTGAAATTTAGAAATAGATTTGCCTAAAGCATAATAATTCGGAATCTACGGGTTTCGATAATTTCAGATATCTAACTTTTTTTTTAATGCTTAAAATTGGAATTAATACGACGTTTCTCGTAAATTGAATGAGATACGCCAAAAAAGACAACATTTTTTAATTCTACTCGAAAATGGTATATTAGCATATAAGTTATAATTATAAATAAGTGTAATGAGAAAATTCATTAAATTAAAAAAAAGTGTTAATAATTTGAAGAGAAATTTAAAAAGGGAGAGTCGGATTAGCGACGGCCAACTACTGTAAATAACTCTTCCCGCCCGGTACGTGACGAACACAAAAGGAACATTATATCACCGTCGCACCACTCTGAAAAGGATCACTAAAAGGACCTTGAAAAGGACCCAAATATCTCATACTATCTCTCAGACTAAATTGTTTCAAATCGACTCTGTTTATAGTCTCAAATGGGCCAGGCTATTTCGCTAAACAAAACTCAGAGATTTCTATCGGTAGAGTTGTTAAAACTACTATTTCTATGCGTTATTTTGGGACAAATTATAAAAAGACATATTTAAAGTCAGGAGAAGAATGGGCACGGGAAACCCCAGGAAAACACCTGAATTTCGAAGTGCCTGGTCACTATATAGACACGCTGAAACTGCTGAGTTTCGAACGTTTTCACATATTTCAATTCTATATTTTGAAAGGCTTTGCATTTTTATCTATTCATTCTCCGAAGTGTTCATTTTGAAATTTCTTTAAAATTTAAACATTGAATTGGATAGATTCACTACAATCGTTTGAATTTCGTGTGAAGCATTTGAAATTACATGCAATAATTGAATTGACGCACAATGAAATTGGAAATGATGTATCCCTCAATATACTAAGTAATATAGATAACATGTTAATTCTGAAAACAATTATAAATTTTAGATCAACACATTGCAACAGCTCCAAAATGTGGCATCATATGGTTTTTTGAAGAAACGATTGGAACGACACGACCTACACATTCACGCTCTTTGGTTCGATATTTATACCGGTGATATTTACTACTTTAGTAGAGCCAACAAAAGATTTGTAGAGATAAGTGAGTTGACTGAGACTCCTCTTTTGAAAGAGATCAAAAAGTACTACTCTTGAAGGCTGGCACCAAGAATCTGCATTTGGATTTTTTTAAGAGGTTAATAATTTCCAATAATTTATAATGATTAATTGAATATACAATGAAAAATTACAGAATTTCAAACAAGATTATTTTCACTAATATTTATCATTTCCTTGCAGTTATATCTTAACAAATATACAAAACAATTGTAGATACAGGAGATCCAAAACTGTTTTTCCTTTCTTCGACCGTTTTAATTTTCAATCAGTATTTCAGCTAAATTCAGCAAATATTCGGTCTTACGGTCAATGATAAAATCAAAATAAAAGCATCCGAAATAACATGTGAAAAACATATTTATTTCTTTTAAAAATCGTCAACGTTTCGACCATCACTGCGGGTCTTTATCAAGAGTCGATATATAAATCTTTAATTTAATAGAAAATTGTATGAGCGTAAACGTTTTAATAATTAGTGTCGTAAAATTATATCGGTTTGAACAAAATAAAAAAATTATTATATTGAAACATACTTGAGTCAAAAA
>NC_046664.1:118664040-118671576 GCF_010883055.1 Belonocnema kinseyi
CCCCCCCCCCCCCCCACCTCTTTTTAAATTCTTCTAATTTAAATCAACTTAATTTATTCAATCTTGTATTCTCAAGCTTTGGCGCGCCTTTTCATCAGAGGTTTATTAATATTTGTCACCTCTGCATCGACTTTTCATAACAGTCAGTCTTATATCTTTGACTCAGGTATGTTTCAATATAATAATTTTTTTATTTTGTTCAAACCGATATCCTTTTTACGACACTAATTATTAAAACGTTTACGCTCATACAATTTTCTATTAAATTATAGATTTGTATATCGACCCTTGATAAAGACCCGCAGTGTTGGTCGAAACGTTGAGGATTTTTAGAAGAAATAAATCTGTTTTTCACATGTTATTTCGGATGCTTTTATTTTGATTTTATCATTGACCGTAAGACAGAATATTTGCTGAATTTAGCTGAAATACTGATTGGTTATATCTTAAGTATAGAAATAGAAAATTATAATTCACGGGCGTTTCTAAATTGGGGGTTTGTACCCCAATTACATGGAGCACTGGGCGTGTACAAATATACTTCATAATTTTTATACGGTTGTAGAAAACATTGCTTTACGTGAAACTTGTCAAGTGTAGTGTTACAGATTTTTATGTACCGCATACTAATTGTTGTGATACGTTTGTTCTGATTTGAACTACGTTGCGATACATCGTCATAAATGTAATAGTGTTAGTTTTCGTTACCGCAAATGCAGTAAAGAATCTTTATGGTCGTACCTAGGTTTTTATTCTAGATTTGGCTTCATTATACAAAGTGCGGTCATTCCATACTCTAGATGAGTAGTTTATGAGAGAACTGCAAACAGGATAAAACAGTTATAGGGGAAATGGAAGAAATATTTTCAGGTACTGTACATTTATTTACATGGGCAGAGAGAATAAAGTAAATACTAAGCTTGACATAAAATTACATTTGTATGTTGGTTGTTAGATAATCAAAGCTTTTGTCGCGTTAGTTTATACGTCTTTGTTGCCCTAATAATTCGCAATACGTATTATAATATTTAATATTGTTTTTTGGTACCTGATTCGCTTATTCTCAATAATCAAAAAATGAAGTCAAAAATTATTTTAGAAAATTTTGTTCAGCGTACATACTATAACGTTAGTGAAAATCGGTGTGCCTAAGCCATTGCGACTAGGCTACCCAGTAGACCAGCTGAAAGGGATTAAAAATCAAAATTTTGAAATTGTAAAATTTTGAAATTATCTACGAGAAGGTTAGAAATGCACTATCTGCGGGTTTCGATTATTCCAGATATCTAACTTTTTCGTTTGGATGTTTATGATTGGAATGAATATAATGTATTTCGTAAATAAAATGAGATACGTCAAAACAGACAACATTTTTTAATTCAACTTCAAAGTAGTATATTAGTATATAAGTTATAATTATAAATATGTATAATGAGAAAATTCATAAATTAAAGAAAAGTGTTAATAATTTGAAAAAAAATCTAAAAAAGGAGTCGGTTTGGTTGCGGCCAGGTACTGTAAATAACTCTGCCCGCCCGGTATATGATTACGAATACAATAGGAACATTATATGACCGTCCCATTACCTCTCAGTGCCGTTTAGGTGCTGAAAATTAGCAGAAACAGCCACTGTAATATTTTTCTTATTTACTCATCAGTTAAGTAGCATTTTTATTTATTTATTTAAACTGACTGCTGGATTTAAGATAGTCCTCTTTTTAATTCCTAAATTTTAATAATTTCATCTCCCAAATTTAATTGTACCGATATTTCCCTCTCAAGGAATTAATCCAAGAGAATTCGGATCCATTGTCAGGAAAATGGTACCAAGTATGCACGTCGGGACCAATCCTCGAAAGACGATAAATCTGAAACTTAATGATTTATTATTTATAATTAAAAAGAGGGAAAGTTTTCCCATAAATTGAGGCTCCCAATTATTATCGAATCGTAATTCACTTTTCTCATTTTATAACTCTTGAATTTTAAAATAAGTTTCAATAAAAAATTCGCTTAATATAAAATCATCACTGAATCCATTGTCTATCATTGCATCAATGGTCAACATATTGATTTAGCTACTTATTCGAAGTTATATTTTAAATTTCATTCTTAAAATTTCACTTAGACAAACAGAAGAAATAGGTCCCCAGAAGCGAGAACCAAATTGTGTGTTGGATTATTCGTGTTGATTTTCGCTTTATTAAGGGCAATTTGCTCTTACCTAACGCTAGCTAATCATTAATCAAATTTGCCCTTCCATAAGAAAATTTCATCGATGAGCAAGTTCTCCCAACATCCCGCTACGCCTTTCTTTGAGACTCGTTGTTCATACATTTCTTGCCACACAGGCTCAATTGCCCAAACATTCCTATCATTTAGGATAGCTGTGAATATCTTATACAGTGTGTTCAGACAAGTGATTGGCCTGTAATTTTTCGGGTCAGCTGAGTTGCCTATTTTCGGCAGGAGTATTGTGCGCACTTCCACCAACCACTCCGGATTTGTCTCTCCCGACTTTAAATATGAAGTGAAAATACCGGCTAAATGCTGATGTGTTGAAGGAAACTTCTTCCACCAGAAGGTCTTGATACAATCTGATCCCGGAGCGGAATAGTTTTTCATCCCTCTAAATACTTTTTTCACCCCCTCGGTAGTGATGGTTGGGCATTCTTCATCAGGTGTTAGGAGGGCATCACACAGCTCCTTGAAGCTATTTATATTTTCTGACTCTTCGTCTAGTCTATGATACACTTCGTAGACTTCACTCCAGAATATTTCGACCTCCTCTAGTTTCGGCGGGTGGTCTACAGTAACTGAAGGGACTTAGAAGAGTCGAGATGGGTCAGAGAGAAACTGTTGTTTTTCTCTGACCCACCTCTTCCTCCGCTCTAGACTTCTCTTAGCGTCAGATAGTATCCGTATTCTCTCAACTATATGCTGCCTGATAGTCAGCAGCTTTCACTTGTTAAGTTTGTAATAACGGGTCCGGAGTTCGCGCGCAAACTTTGAACCTTGGTGGTAAAATTCTTGCCAGATGTGATGTAGTCAATCACACACTGAATGCGGGACGCGTACTGTCTTGCCCAGGCTATCTCTATGGCGAGTTGATGCATTCGTCTTTTGGTTTAATTATCAACCGTTGGTTTTGTTTAACAGTTCGCATCGGCCAAAGCTCTCGCTGCATTATACACACAATAATTGATAGCCCAGAGGTCGGATTCTTCGGAAAAATGTTCACGAAGCTCGTCATCCATTTCAACCAGATCTTGATGTTTCTCCGGGTCATAAAGCATCGCTCTTCCTTTATCGGATGCCTGCCCGTGGTTGGTCTTAGTGTCGCCTCTCTTTCTCTGTTGTTGGCTTGTTCTAGCTGTATTAGAGTAGGCGTTTCGCTTGCATAGCCCCTTTTTTCGAGTAGTTCGGCATGGTTTCGCAGACGTTGTTGCGAAAAGTGCGATAGCTCCGGGTGTTTCGCGCACCACAGAGCATGCAGTCGTGCCTTGTGACCCCGTTCAGGGGCCACACTCGCATTGTAGCACTCTAGCAAGTTGTGATTCAGTCGCTGTGTCCACCTAAAGGTCCCGAGATTTCGCCGATCCATCGCATTGAATCCATCTTCATTGCCTGCCCCAGCTCTAGAGTGGTCGGCATTGTTGGCCGACCCATTGCCGGGAGCCCTGCGCGTTCTGTTATTTTGAAACGCACTTACTACTACTATATTTGGTGTTGTCATTGTTGTTCCCACGAGAATCTGGGAAAAAGGGTTCGTCCATCCTTGCAGAGCCCCGCATGCAAGGACAAGGCTGCGTACTCTGAGAGGTTACCCGATATCCCAGAGTCACCGTTCTAGACACCTCATCTAGGTGCCATTCAGCTTTCGTCACGGTTTTCACACCTCCGCTTTGGGGTTAATTCCTTCGGGACCACCCCTGGATTATTACATTGCATGCTAGACGTTATTGATTTATATTTAGAATACCTAGTGATGTTGCTTAGTCGTATTGCTCCCTTAATTTATTGAAACTTAATAACTAAGTGTTCAACTGATTGATTAGGACTCTTAAATTGGTGACCCTCGACATCCTAGTTGCCCAACCTTCTGCATCGGGTAAGTAGTTCAGCACTCCTTTCCGCCGCACGCCCAATTCTGAACACGTTCGGTGTCCTGTGTGAGACAGAAATATATGTCGGCTTTTCTTTTTTTTTTGCACGTAGCTTTTATTCTGATTTCAAAAACATAATCTCAGAAATTAAAATCATATTGCATAGACAGAGAGTAAAAGTCCAAAGAGCTGAGAGTAGGTTCAAAACCTAACTTTTTCGGATGGCAGTTCGCTCTCTTCGGGGTCGTTTGAAAGTATCTTCGGATAAGTTTCCATCGGGAGCAAATCTTCCAGAATTATGGAGGTTTCGAACTTTCAAAGATGGAATCCCGGGCACTTTGTTTTTTATCAGTACACAAACTAAAGGACCGATTCTCTGTACCTGTTTTGCTCGGGGATTCACACGCTAACCAGTTGCTTCCGCAACCCATCCGTTTCTGAGTGATTGAGAAGGAGACAAAGTCCACTCGGGATGGGATCACTTTATTCCTGCGGTAAATATTTTCGGGTCTTGAGAAGAGTTAAACCTAAAGGGCCCTTTGTCATCGGTTCATTGAATGAAACCCAAAGTGAGCAAAACCTATTACTCTCAGTCCCTGCAGTAAATTGTTTATATAACGGTTTCATATATTTTCTACTGATTCTAAAATTATTTCTTATAATTTATATTCTTTTATGAGTTATAATTTTTTTACTCTGCAATATTATATTTTTATTCTAACTGATAAAACTTTTACTGCCATGTCTATATATAGTTCTTTATTATTATTTAGTATTTATTTTTATTTCTGTGGTCTGAAATTTCTATGGATTTTTTAGACTATTCGTCTTATCAAGTTCTTGTATGTATTTTCCAATTTCTTGAATATTATATAATCTAACATTTTTATCAAAATATAATTATACTTCCAGGTGATAGGCAAATTGTTCTTTCGGTTTTTAGATGTTGAGATGGCAGTTCTAAGCCAGATTAAGTTTTGCATTGGCAAACAAAATTAGACGAACAGAATTTTACTGGCACATTCATAAAAAATATCATGTGACATAAAATATATTTGAAAATAAACTGTTATGTACCCTGATTTTAAGCAGTATAATTATAATAATAATCTATATAATACCTGTAAGCCACGTCAGAAATAATCAATACAATGTACACCCGTTTTTAGTACAAAAACTGCCTCTTCGGGTCGGTTCAGTTAGTTCTCGTCACCCGCTTGTCCGAGTCCCACTCTAACCTGTTTTTCTAAAATATACATATAATTATATCCATTTGAAGTGGTTAATACTTCTTGCGATACTGACCCATCAACGCATAGCATTTTTTGGCGATCTTTGCCAGGATAGTTCTTCTACTGAATATCCAGACCTCAAAAGAAGGCTATCTTTGAGACGAACTTGGAGGAAGGAAGAAAATATTTCTGCGGAAATCGGAGAAGGCAAGAAAGAAACTTCGGAATTCTACGGAATTCATAAAAATACAGCGAGCAGAGTTCCACGGAATTCACGACGAACTCCGGACTTTGTTAAGGTGAGGTCCGTTAACCAGAAAAGTACTATTCATTGTTAGAATTAGTGCTTGAACTAAGTGGGGTACTATACTACATAAAACAATTGAATACGATATTCTAAAATGAAATAACTGAAAGGGTACGCAAGAAACCACGGTAACAACCCGACGAGGCCTGCAATCAGACGGAAGAGACAACGGTCTAGCAACGACGAGAAAGCAGCAATAAACGCGGTACTACAAAGTGGCAGCGAACTCCCAGGAAATAGCGATCCGCCCCCGCCAATAGGCCCACGACGGAAAGAAGCTACAGCGATGAGTCCACGGTCTCCAATGAACATAAACAGTGAGTAAAGAAGACTAGTTTGCAAGAAGTGATAGAAAATTTTTAAGGGTGAATTGTTTTGAAAATCAAAATTTTAATCTTTAATGTTGAAAATTGGTGTTAACTTATTGTAACCCATTATGTTTGCGACGGTACACATGCTTATGGTGCTCCTTGGCCTCTTGAGTTCCTTAAAAAACCAAAAATTACTTCAAGTTAGTTTGTAACAATTTGCATTAGAAAATCACGGAGTAATCGCAATACTTTTTCTTGCAGCGTTAAAAACTTTAATAAATGAAATACCTGTCATTTACATGGGCCAGAGGTGGCTTCAAGTGCATCTTCTTTTAGTAGCAGTTAATAAACATTCCGTCGGTAACATTAAAAATTTTGTCTAGATGCTAGCGCCACGCAGTGGAAACCTCAGACCTCAGTCACCTTCAGCAGAAGTTAATGACATTTAAAAAAATTTTTATCGCTGAAAAAAATGTATTGCGATTACTCCGTGAGTTTCTAATGGAAATTTTAATGTAGAATCCGAATTTCAACAATTTAAAAGTTGATCTTGCTGTTTTTTTAAAATTTTTAAAAAAGGAACCAAAGGGGGACTCGGTAGGGTCTTTAAGGGTACTTTGTAGAGGCTCCTTTCGGGTCCTTTACTCCGCCAGGGTAGGTGCGATATAAACCTGTGAGACAATTTCATTGTTTAAACGGGAAAAAAACTGTCATGTAAAATGAATGAACAAACGGAAAGTTAAGCGAATAGAAAAATTAGACAAAGGAAAAAGCAGGAAAAAATTAGGTAAAGGAGAATTGAAAGGAAATTAGGTAACCTTGAATTTAAATATTATACAGAAAAAAATTAACCAAAGCAAGATACGTAAACAGACTGACTCGACAGACATAGTGGAGAAAATTTATAATCCTTTCCATAAAGCAGATAACATGCCCAGCGCTCATAAACGATGAAAGCGAAGACGAAAAGACGGGGGAAAACCGACTCAAACTACAGCGCACGCACCACACCCCTACCCGGACGAATCAATAACTCCGCTCCACTCAACCCTTCAACTACACCACTCACTGGACCATCCCACGGGATTCGTATCCTAGGGTCTTTGAACCAGCGCCAAATAGAGCCAGGACAAGGCCTTATCGATTTTATTCCGTCTAATGATGCTATTAGAACTTTAAGAGAAATAAATGGGCATGATGATATAGGCATAGAAGATTTCATAAAATCTGTAAAAAGGGCAAAGAAAAGATGTAGCCAACCAGATCTCTTACTTCATTTTATAATTGTCGAGAAAATAAAAGATAATGCAGAGAAATAAATTAGGTATACAAGTAGAAATTCTTTCGAAAAATTGTATAATGCATTACGACAAAATTAATCCCAGTTAGGATCAGTATCTGCGTTAAGGGCATGTGACACAGCTAAATACCTATATTACCGACCTCACTTTTTCAGTTCACTGAATGTTTTTTTAAAGCTAAGAACTTTTTTTATAAATAAAATATCGAGCTGAAACTTTGGAAAATGTATTAGAGTACAATAAAGTACGTTTAGGTACTGCATTTTGGTAGGAACTTCA
>NC_046664.1:118671676-118684009 GCF_010883055.1 Belonocnema kinseyi
CAGCCGGTAACGTTGTACACGAAAATACGAAACCTGGCGGCCACTAGACGAGGCTCTAGAGAGTTCGTATTTTCGTGTACAACGTTACTGGCTGATGCCGTTGGAATTGGTTGTTGAAATATTATTTTTTACATCTTTTATTATTAAGCTTTGTACTTAAACGTAGTGTTCTTTCGACTCTTGCATTTCTCAAAGTTTGAGACCGATATTTTATGTATAAAAAAAGTTCGAACGTTCAAAAAATGTTGAGGTTCAGAAAAAAGATGAAATAATTTTCAGTGAAGTTTCTACAAAAATGCTGTACCTAAACGTACTTTATTGTTCTCTAATACATTTCCCAAAGTTTCAGCTCGATATTTCATTTACAAAAAAAGTTCTTAGTTTTAAAAAAACATTCAGTCAACTGAAAAACTGTGGTCGGTAATATAGGTATTTAGCTGTGTCACATGCCCTTAAGGTCTAAATTAGAAAACATAAAACAAGGTCAAATGGAATTAACTAAAAATTTTAATGTGTGATTTCGACAAGTAGTTAATTAACTAAAATACGCTGTACAAAGTGAACATACTATTTGGGCAGAAAGAAAAGTTGCCTTAAGCGTTGAAGAAGAATGTTTAAAAAGGTATTTGTTGAATTTGAAAAGAGAAATCAGACTTCAAATTAAAGCTGAAAAACCCTCTAATTTTTCAGAAGATTAAAATTCGGCAATAGAGGTGGATATGTGGTTACGAGATGCGCAACCAATTCGCACACCATCATTTAGTAAACCTATAACTCCGTTTTCACGTGCAAAAATGTCAACGACTATACCTAGGTCTCAGGCAAATACAATACCACTTACATTTAAAACACCTAACCAAAATATTCCATCAATCGATCGATTGCAAATAAAATGCCATAAATGTTGGAAATTAGGACATCAAGTAGCGCAGTGCTATGTTAAATTTTCAAATTGTCAGAACACTCAAAAACCCAAACAACCGCCTCAAACTAAGATCAAGACAGCAACAGAACAGGAAGGAGAGGGTTATTACTTAGAGAACTAAGTAACGACGGAAGAGAAAAGAACGGAACAAATAGAATACGAGGACTCTGCCGAGTATCAGCAGTATGTGGACAGTTATTATGTACTAGAGGGAGAAGAGAAAATGGCAGAGAATACAACTTACTAGTTTACTCAGGAGCATCGATTAGTATTATAAAGAAGAGCGAATTACCAGATAAACTTGAAAAAATAAAATTCTAGTCATCATAACCAGCATATATGACATATGCAAGGAAAAAATATCTTTTTCGTATAGTAGATGACGATTTTCCTCTACCAGAAGCTGGAATCATTAGTCTACCTTTCTTTAAAAAATATCATAGGTACGCCCTCACTTCGAAATTCCTAATGCTAAATGACATAAAATTACCGCTTTATAAGAAAGTCAACTACATCGCTTAAAATACTTCTAAAATCTACAGAATAGAAGCAGCAGAGGAAGACGGAAATATTTGGACAGAAAATCAAGAAGGAATATCCGATGGCATTTATGGAATAAAAATAATAAAATAATTTTACCATTCTTTAATTATAACAAGAAACCTGTAAAAATACCAAACGTAATTAAATATGAGAAACTAATGTCTATTCAATCACAAAATGAAATCTACAATCCTAAAACTGTAATTAAAAGAGAATCAGAAAGAATGATCGAACTATTAAAAATTAAAAATTAGATCATATTGAAAGCCAAATTAGAGAGAAAATCAAAAAGATTATCGTTAAATATAATTAAATCTTCACGTTAGATACAGACCCTGTACTATGTACAACGTTAACTGAGCATAAGATCACTTTAAATTCAGGCAAAATAATAAACCTTACACACAAAGTACCCGAGAAACATAGAGAATTTACTTTAGAAGAAACATAAAAGTTAATAGATAAAGGAATAATACGAAATTCACAACCACCTTTTAATTCACTATTATGGGTACTTCTTAAAAAGGGAAACTAACTTAGAATGGTAGTAGATTATCGTGAAATTAATAAAGACACCGATCAGGACGCATATTCTCTCCCAATGATTGGCGATATTCTCGACCACTTAGGACAAGCTAAATTTTTCTAAGCATTCGACATGAGTGCAGAATTTCACTAGATACCGATGGAAGAAGAATTGAAAAAATAAACAGGTTTTTCTACTTCACAGCGATATTTTGAATATAACAGAATGTCATTTGTTTTAGAAAATGCACCTGCAACATCTTAACGTATGATGGATAATGCTTTTAGGGCCGATTCCACCAGCTGTGATTAAATTCATGATTAGCTAATCATGATTATTTTTTAATCGGCGTTTTAATCACAATTAACTTGTGGTGCATTCCACCATGAAATTTTAACCTCTGGTTAGCCAACCGTATGCTCTGTTTGCAATATGTCTATTTTCTGCGTGTTTCTGTTGTAATTGTGATTCTGATTAGCTGATTTCGAACTTGTATTCGCGCGCAAAATATACCTCGACTGCTCTCGAACGACGAGCGGCGACGCGTTTTTGTTTATGACATCGTTTCCAAATAAATGGACAGAAATTATATATCGATTGAAATTGAATATAAGTTATGTGAGTACAAGATATCGTTATAAATTCGATCAATATTTCACACTATACTTGAACCTCAACTTTGAGGTTATGTTGACTCCCTTTAATCCCTGATTAACTCGCTAACCAGCCAAAATGGCCGGTTAAGTTAATCGACGATTAGACTTCTTTAATCATGTTTTAAAAGTTGATGGAACTCAATCTGCCGATTAACCTAAGTTAATCAATGATTAAAATTTAATCACAGTTGGTGGAATCGGCCCTTAGAGGACTTATAGCCCATAAATGTTTTGTTTATATGGATGATTCAGTAGTATTCGGTAAAACACTAGATGAACATAACGAGAATTTAATTGACATTCTTGAAAGAATTAAAAATTTAGGATTACGATTAGAACCACCTAAAAGCGAATACCTTATACCGGAAATAGAATATTTTGGACATTTGATCACAGCCAATGGAGTTAAACCTAATCCAGCAAAAACAGAAGCTGCAAAAAATTTTAAATACCAACTACAGTTAAAGAAATTCAATTATTTCTAGGATTAGCTGGATACTATAGAAACTTTATTAAAAACTGTTGTACAATAGCAAAACCTCTGACCAACCTAATACGGAAGGAAGTAATATTTGACTAGGCACTTAGATGCCAAGAAAGGTTGAACAAATTAAAAGAACTTTTATGCAATGCACCAATACTAAGATTCCCAAATTTTAGTAAAAATTTTCTCTAACAACAGACTCATCCAACCTTGGTTTAGGAGCTGTCTTATTACGGAAAGGACAAGGTTTCCTTCTAATCTCAAGGACTTTAAATAAAGCTTAAGCTGAAGAAAATTGTAGCATTAGCGAGAAAGAGCTTTTAGCAATTGTTTGGGCAGTGAAGAGAATGAGACAGTTTCAACTAAGAAATCCGTTTAAAATTTAAACGGATCATAAAGCGTAAACGTAAAGCATAAACGTAAAGGACCCTAGTGCAAGATTATTTCGATGGAGATTACGCATTGAAGAATATAAGTACGAGGTAGTATTTGTAAAGGAAAAGAAAACCGAGCAGCCTACTGTCTATCAAGATTATTTCAACTCCAAGATCAAGGCACAGATTATGATTCAGATACTACGGCACCATTTGATAGCAGTGATTCTGATACAGCAAGTGAAAATTCTAAAACTATTCATAAGAATCCGAGGATTATCAAAAAAAAAAAACATTAAAGGATAAAATTAAAATATCTGATAGGGAAATTAAAGAGCCGTCGAAAGAACCTTTACCCGAGGAAGAACTTTCATCATCAGAAGAAGAAAAAAAGAAATAGAGATAGATGATTGACAATAGTAAGATTGATTTTTGGTGATCCAACCTTTACACTATTAGAAAAACAAACAATTCTGGAGATATGACAATATATAATTATTACCCCGGAATAGGATTCCATCTATGTTTTAATAAAACCAGAGAATTAACTAAAGAAGAAAGGAAAACCATTATTAAAGAAGCTCACGCCAACCACCTTGGAGAGAAAATACGATTCAAAAGGCAAGAGAAATCGGTGAATAAAAGAATATGGATGAGTAAATTAAGAAATACGTAAAGCATGTCCTATTTGCCAATTGAAAAAGACTACAAGAGTCACTAGTCAAGCAAAATCAATTATTCCGGATTTCTTTTTTTGTCCCAGAAAAATAGTTATTCTGTTACTATGGATGCTGACAACGACAACACATAACATAACACATAACGCATAATTAAAAAACTTATTAAACAAATACACGTGAAGCAAGTTTACTGAGAAGGTATGCAGAAACAGCATCTTCTCCGTCTCCTTACTCACTCCGTTGAGAAACATATAAACCAGTAATAGGAGGATATATGACAATTCCCACAACCTATATTAACCTAGATTTAGCGTGCGGAAATAAAATAAAATAAATTTCAATTAAAGTTTCTACATTAATAACTGGCGAAAATGGTCAAATATGCAATAAACATGATAAACGTGAACTTTCAAAAAACTTAAACATGACGAAAACGATCTTCATTTACGAAATCTACGATATGCAACATAACCTGGAAACTTAGATTGCCTAAAGGATAAATTAATTCAAATGCCTAAGGCAATTAATATAGATGTATTTAGGAAATCACAAATTTTTAAGTGTGGAATACTAAAATATATAACTAGATGCATGTCTAAGAGCATTATACTTTTTTGTATCAAAAATAGAGTAGAAAATCAACCTAACATAAATATCCCGGGTTAGCCCTGGTACAACAAGGTTTCTGGTCGGGGACTGACCGGGCTATTTTGTTTTTTAAGAGTCTAGCCGTGCGCTGGTCGGAGACTCGCTAGGCAAAATTTATGTCAAAACCTCAGTCGGGGGTTGATTGGGCTCTGATCGGACAAATCTTATGATCGAATGCCCTGACGGTAGCTGGCCTTGCGCAGATTCGCAATAATAATATTGTTAAACATTGTTTAAAACTTAATTACTTTTTCTGATTTCATTAAGAAATGGATGCGTATACCCGCATGGATGTTCCACGCGTGGAAATATATTGGGTGAATATCTTTTTGACAGCAGAAATGTTAAGGTGTCATGAGTTCAGACTTACAAACAATGCATTTTGTGACAAAAATTCGATGAGAGTTTTTTGAAATTCGAACTGTTTTTCTTTTTTTAATTTTAAGTTCAATCTTTATGAAAAATTTTAAATGTTCATAAAAATTTTCATTTCCTGTCATTTAAAAAAATTGTAAAATAGTCTACATCGGAAAAAACAAAATATTACGCGAAGGAAAATTGTAATCGATTCAAATTATATATTTGAAAAGTATTTTATTGATATAGCTGTTAAAAGTTCGTGTATTTTATATTTACATAACTCCGCATAATAATAAATAATTAGAAAAAGAAAACTTAAAATTTGGTACTTTAACTTTTCTAAACTGTAGCTTATGAGGATGGCTTTTCAACGAGTTTCCACTTGTCGGTTTAGCGCAGTGGTTAGCACTCCAGACTGCTAGGCGTTAGATTTAGGTATAGATATGTAGGTTCGATACCCCGTAGCGCTAGAAATTTTATTTGTATTATAATGTTTAAAAATGTAATATATGTATTTACTCTAAACGGGACTATTAATATTTAAAGTCAAAATACTCGCAATCATTTAATACTTATTTTTTAAATACCTTTTTTGTCTCTTAACGACTGCGTGAAAATAGTTAATGTTGCCTGTGTGCTGGGCGTGTAGAATTTCATATATTAATATGCTCCAATTCTGCAGTAAAAAAGAATCCAATTGATTCCCTAATTCAGTGACTGATGCTCTTCATACAATTGAAACCTGAATCATTTAAATCTAGTAAAGCACCAATTGATCTTGCCCGGGCTACGGTCGGGCTCCCCAGCCATTTGCCGATCATGCTCCATGGCCAGACGCTGGCCTGAGCAGCGTGACGATGCTGGTCGGATTCTGACCAGAAACCCCGGCCACAACCCGGGCTCCCCGGCCGTAGAAAGGCCAGCCCCCGACTTAAATTTCCACCCGGGAAGTATAAAAACCGCCCCATCGGATGGGTTCAGTTATTTCTCGTCACCCGCTTGTGCGAGTTACACTGTAACCTGTTTTTCTAAAATATATATATATGATTATATCTATTTGAAGTGGTTAATACTTCTGGCGATCCTGACCGATCAAAGCATAACTAAACTTTAAACTATTATAATTGATACAGTTTACTCGAAATATTTACTTCCTTTATATGGTATAAAATTTGAAATACAAATTTTATATATATGAATGTACTCACACTGTACGCTTAGAGAGGGCGTAAGAAGCGTAAATCGTAAAAATCGTAGGGTAAGTTAAGTCTCGCAACATGCGTAACAGCAAGGCTACCAATATTCTGCAATTCGGAATCGTCGGCAAAGTTGTGTTGCCCCGTTACATGTGATTCTGCTTTTTTGTGTCAGGGTTAAAAGTGTTTCGGATATTTATGTTATCAAAACAATTTTTTGTACCCTAATTGAAAGGATACTTAAATTAAAAATTAAGTTGTGTGAGAGGTAAGTACTAAGTAACCACACATTTTTTTAAATCATTATTATTCCCACCTTGAGAACATATTGAGGTTATGTTTATATAGTTTTGTTTTTAGATATTTTTTTATATAATTTTAACTAAAAGTGCAAGATAATTTCATGTGAAGTAGAAATTTGCAATCGCATTTAAAACTGTTTGGATAGGGGTATTTTAAATTAATAAAAATTGTTACTTGTTGCAATCATATTAAAAATACATATATTTTCACAGATTTATTAATCATGACGATCGAAAAGTACTTGCCGGTTATATTTCTTGGTTATGTTCAGAACCTGTTGTATCTTTCGATGCTTTTTTTGCAACGAAGTCTAAATCATATGTGCACGTTTAGGCGAGAAATAATTATCTTAGAAGATTTTTACATTTGCAAGTTGTTGTGAATACCGTGTAGTTGGGCACCTTTTCGGTGTCCAAAGCTCAACAGTTTGGAAGTATATTCATCGAGTAACGAGTGCCATTAATGAAATTTTATTGCCTATTTGGATACGATTGCCCAAAGAAAAAAAATGCGAAGAAATTTCGAAAGAGTTCCAGAAAATAACCGGTATGCTGAACTTTGTTGGTGCAGTTGATGGAAGTCATATCCCAATTGTACCACCAGTCAATGTCTATTGCGATTTTATAAATAGAAAAGGATGGGCGTCTTACGTCCGTCAAGGCCTTGTCGATCATAAGTTAAGGTTTGTAGTTCAAACGTCAGTCCTAATAATTTTATTTTTCAGGGCTCGGACACTCAGTTTAAATTTTAATCACGATGATACTTTTTAAATTTAAGTTGAAAAATTAACCCTTTTGTTGAAAGCTTATCCTTGGATAGGAAATTTGTATCCTTTAAGCATAATGAGTACTGCTAAAAAATTCTTTTAACTTTAAACTTTATTTTCATTGAGCAAATAATATTTGAAAATAACTGAGAATTATGAATTTTATATTCCTAAAGAAATAAATTTATTATTTCAGTCATTCAGTGTGACTTGTTTGAAACCTAACACTACATCCGAGACCTGTTTTTTTAAATGCTATTCTGATGAAATCATCTGTCTTTCACAATTTTGAATGTACATGTTTAGATTCCGTAACATAAATATTGAATCACCAGGATGCAACCATGATGCTAATGTTTTCAGGTATTCTGCACTTTATAAAAATTATGAGCAACTTATGTGTCAGGTTCGAATTGTTTTCTATTTGTGTTTTCTAACTTTTTACTCGTAATATTTTAAAGATATTTAATACCCTAAGATTGTAAAGTATGGTTTTAAAAATTCTAGAATATAATTGAATATTTAGAAAAGATCCTGATTATTATTAATATGCTTATAGACAAAGAAGTTGATCAATGGTGTCCACATCCCTTTTCTGGTAATGGGAGATTCTGCGTATCCACTACTAACATGGTTGATGAAGGAATTCATTCGCAGAGAAGCTAGATCTGCAAACGAAGAATTTTTCAATGCTTATATGAACTCAGGACGCGTGAAAGTGGAACTCGCCTTCGGAAGGTTGAAAGGTCGATAGAGATGTTTAGCAGAACGTTCTGATGTCCATTATTCTTTTGTCCTCGAGATGGTTGCTGCCTGTTGTCCTTTACACAATATTTTGAAAACGCGTAGTACGGTGAGTCGAAAAAAATTCTGAAATTCGAAATCGATATAACGCGACAAAATAGCGCATTGAGAATTAAAATTAAGAATGCAGCGAATTTAAACAATTTCACTAGAAAAAAATTATATTAATTACAAAATTTCACATTTTAAACATTTCAATTTAGATTCTTGAGTGTTACTGATTTACTCTATAGAATATTATTATGCTAAAGAACGGCAAACCATGCTCACAGAGCGTTTAAAATACAAATTATTAGAATAATTTTAGTAAATCTCGAAATTCTTTAAAATTCGCAGCATTTCGACTTCACAATCCTCGATCTTGGGGATTTTTTTCCTGATAAATTTTTTTCAAGGGAAAGTTTTCAAGGACCCGAAAGTTTTTTTTCGTTTAAGAAGGTGCTAAGAAATTTTTTCGAAAACAAATTTGAATTAAATGATAATTATCTCTTAGAAAATAGTTGATTAAACCCGACAAAAATGAGAGAAAGTCATTTTTTCCTTCTAAAAACGTAAAAAAGATTTAATTAATTCAATGTAAAAACTCTGTAAAGAAGAGAATTTGTTAAGATTTGTTTCGAACACGGGTATCCAAGATAAATATCGATTCCAAATTAATTATACTTTTTTAGGATCTTATTACGTTACTTTTTCCTCTGGTTGCGATTTCGAATTCCCGAATTTTTTATTATTGACTCATCTCAATAAGTAATTTTTACTGAAATCAGAACTTAAATAACAAAAGTGTTTAAAGAGTCAAACATTGTTCTAATTTAATAAATTGTGAGAACTTAACTAATGCAAATGAGTCAGAATATGATACAGTCGTTTATTGAACGCACTGGTTTTTAAATGAAATATTGGAGGGATTGTCAATAATTCTGTAAGCTCAAAGAAGAGGGGCTTTTCCTACTCCAGCTTATCAACGATTACTGGTTTTGGAATTCAAGACTGCAAGTAATTTTAATAATACCCTCTTAAAATTTAAATTAAATTATCTGGTAATTAATAAATTATCTAAAATGTTCAAGTTTGAAAAAAAAATTCCTTAAAATAAATTTTTGGTGAATTTTTGGCTTCCGGTGTCACGTAAACATATTTTAGCGCTTTTTAAAGTATAAATATTTTCAATAAAATAAATCTTTCACTTATGACGTAGTACATGCGAGTATCGAAGGGACGATAAGTATCCATTACCACGAAGTTTCACTCCCTGTGCAGGTTTGATGTCGATGTATTCTTTTCTATTTCGTGATTTCCATAGACCCTTTCGCCTGAGTTATTTTTTTCAGCGTTGAGTTTCCGAATTTCGTTTTCCTCAACTGCCTTTTGTTTTGCGTAGTGTTTCTCCATGTCGTTGTTCTCAAACTTATTCGTGTCTGGATTACATTTAGGTACGTCGTCCTTTTCCTTTGACAGTACATCAAAAGAATCTGCTGGAAGTACATCCTGAGAGCATGAAATACCACCTTGCTCAGCAGAATTGCCAACGATTTGGCTACTATAGTTATTATCATGAGGTTGTCCAATTAAATTGGGGGCAGGACTACCTCTGCCGATGACTGGTTCTGGAAATAAAGGCGCATTGGGCACGTTTGGAATTACTGGTGGACAAAATGCTTGCCGTTTGAGCTGACACTTGCGAATGCTTCTGCGACATAGTAAATGCCTGGATCAAAAGCAAACAATTTTGTTGCAGGATTCTCTGCAAATCTTCCCTTGCCTTATTTTTCACTTTTTCTTGATGAGACATTATACTTTTTGTATCTTCTGCTCGTTTTTCGATGAGAGTTTCAAAAAAAATTTTCTTTTCGTCCTCAATCGCCTGTCGGTGTTTTTTTTTTTTTTTTTTTTTTGTTAGAGAGCTTCTTCCTGAGTCTCGTTTTCCAAATTTTCATCTATTCCAAAAGTTAAATCAGCAAAACCTCCTTCTGCGATTTCAGATTCTTCTGCTTTCATTCTATCGGTGGACTCTTCTAGACTATCCTTGTTTGCGCCCATTTGTTTTTTCATAATAAAAGCTCTCACCTTTGACGGCTGTGGAGGAGAAAAAGGCAGGTCCTCTGTGTCCAAATAAGAGTCTTCTATTTCGAATGTATCTGTTTCAGATTGAATACAATCATCAAAGTTCTGAACTTCCTGTTGAGATGCTGGCTGCAAATTTTCATGAGCTGGTGGTATATTTTCATCATTTTACACCGAATCTGAATCAAGATGGTTGCTATCCAGTTCTGGCTTTTGAGAAGCTTTGTTTATAAGAAGATATTCATTTCATCGAAGCAGATTTTTCAGGTATAGAAGATGATTTTCTTGCTCCACTCTGTTTTATAAGAACGCTCCTTGCAGAGTCTACACCCCTCTAATTAGCTGATGGTCTAGAGCCGTAAATTTCATGCATATCTGAATAATGCACCCAGTAAATTTTTCCACCAGCACCACTCCTTTTTAGCGAATTTTGAATTTTGTTAGAGTGATTTGTAAAAAGAAATAAACACGAAATCAAATTTCAACCTGCACTTTCTTTAAAAGACATCTTTTTTTAAAACCCTTGCATTCGATTATGCATTCTTTTAACAATGAGAAACTTTCTTGCGGGCCATATAAAATATTGAAGTTTCAAGAAATGAGAAATATATATATGCCAGTGCATGTCAGGAATATCAAAATCTGCGAGTGCTCGTTGAATTTGATTGAAACTTTGTGAAATTATAATGCAATGTAAGACACATTTCGAAATACATAACAAAGAAATTTTGTGTTCAATTTTCGTGAAATTCTCTCCTTTTAATGTTTGTGAAAGTAGGATGTAAATATATAAACACTGAATATTACAGATTTCTCATTTGTAAAGGACATTTTAATATTAATATTTATTACATTTATTACAGAGGGATACTTGATAACAAAAATATGTATCCCGAAATTATTTGTTAATTTTAGAAGCAAACTATGTAAAAAATTCCCAGTGTGGACATTTAAATTAAAAAAAAGAATGATATCCTAATTGTCCCTAAATTATAATGCCAGTAAAGTTTAGTGTTCAAAATACATAAATCGATATTTTTTATCAAATATAAAAAAAAACAAAGTATATAAACTAGTGATCACGGTGCTCGTTAAGAGGCATAAAATCACATAACTTCTGACACTGGCTGACAAATGATTATGCCATTTGTTTATAAAATAAATAAATAATACTTATTCGCAATTCATTGGCAACATAAATTAAGGAAAATTAAGATATACAATTATTTTTTGTTGAATTCACATATTAGTAAGAAACAATTTTTTTACATAATTTATTTCTGAAATTAACAAATAATATTGGGAGATGTATTTTCATGATCAAGTATAACTTTCTCGATTAGAGTAAGTAATATTTATACCGAAATATCCTTTACAAACAAGCAAATTATAATATTTAGTGTTTTTTAATAGAACTTGTTTATAAGTATATACTTATAAGTATTAAATCCAAGCCACGATTTGCATGGATAAAATGTTTTCAAGAAAATAAAACAAAACTTCCAGACGTCATGATTTGTGAGTGGCCGCACTGGAAACACAGCACAGCGAATGGTCTCACTAAAATGACGATATCTTTAGGATCAGTAGTCTTCATTATTATTGTCTTGATAATTTAAATAAAAGGTGATTTCATAAGGAATCTTAGTATCTTAATTTAAGAAAAATTAGAAATTAAAAATTTAACGAAAAATTGATTACAAAATTTGTTCGGACTTTCTTTCTAGCGAAAAAGTACAATTTTTCATTGAAAAATGTATAGTTTAAGAAAGTATCATTTGATCTCTAATATTTCCAACTTTCAACAAGATTAAATCTTCGGTTCCGGAAATGTCGACAATTAAATAGAAATCCGTGGCGCAACTCTTTAGATTTTGAAAATTTTAAAAATCCCTTTAGCCAAAAATGTACGAGGGTAGTTCAATAAGTCCTTAGAATGACCAACATATGGCGCGCGAATCGCTCCAAATCATCTGTTTTCAGTCAGCACCACTCCCGACTAGA
>NC_046664.1:118684109-118690024 GCF_010883055.1 Belonocnema kinseyi
CTCCAAGGAGATTATGTTGAAAAATAAAAAAAAATTTACCCAAAAAAAATTGTTTTTATACTTCATTCTAAGGACTTATTGAACTACCCTCGTATCTTATATAACACTACAATTTCGCTAACAATAAGTTTCATGAAAAGCGAAATACAGCCAATCTATTTAGGGAAATTACATGAAGGAGCCTCATGAAATGCTTTGTTTTTATTTTCTAGAACCTTCAATCTACATTTTTTTTGTGTGAGAAAATCATTTCCTATTTTTTTTTTAATATTTAGAGGTCACTATAAAGTGTTTTATTTTGAAATTTGCAAAAATATGATTTTTTAATTCTAGGACAAGTATTAATAAAAAATTTTTTTATAGTAAAAAATATTTTCAGCAAGGTAAGTAATATTTTCTGAGCGATTTACCATTTTTGAAGAATTGTTAGAATGAATTTGACCCTTTAATATCAACTTTTATCATAAAATGGAAACTTTAAGGCTGCTAATAGCCACCTTAAATTTTTTCCTCAACCAAACAAATTTTATAGAAACATGGGATCCTAATTAATTATTCTCTGCATTGCGCACGATCGAATAATTAATATTGTATAAATTAAAATTAAAATACGTTGGAAAATTGAATATTCGGCATAAAACCTTTTCTAGCGACCTCTAAATATATTTCTTTAAATCTGAAAAAATAGGGAATCATTTTCTCAACAAAAGAAAGAAATTTCAGATTTAAGGGTTTAGAAAATCAAAAAGAAAGTATTTTTTGTCCCGGAATTGTTATTTCATATTGTATTTTATAATTTCAGCAATAATTTTCGATTCTTCATACATCATAATATTTATGTTTGCATATAGTTGAAATTTATTTTGCAAGTAAGTCAGCATGAAAACTTTAATTGTATCTATTCAATCAAATCTTTTACAAGCCAGAGCAGCATCTCCAGAGAGAAGTCCTGGGAGAGCCATTAAAAGAAAAACATCACCCAGTAAGCGATAAAGTTTAAGATATCGGGGAATTATTCTTTTCCTTTTTTCAATTTCTGACAAATTATTTCAACTTTTTAGGAAGAATCCAATTTTTTTAACCATTTGATGAAAACTCAAGACTTTTTATATCTTTAATCTTTGGCGACTTTCAATATCTGATAAGACATGAACATCACTTTTTTAATGCTATTCAGACAAATATAACCTCAAATGCAACTTTCCTTTCATCGTTTTTAATCGGGTTTTAATTTGATCAACACTTCTCACCATGTGTACGCAAATCCTCCGAAAGAAGTTTCATTATTGTTGCATGCCGATATTCTTTACCATCCATTTTATTCATTACTCTTCTTTCTTTAAATACATGTAATAAACAAGCACTTTCTTCGGTTGACCAATTAGAACCTCTTCCTCTATTACAATTGCTATGGCTACTTATTTCGTACAATTCAGAAAAAAGTTACTTTTAATAAGAGAAGTTTCAATTTTTAATTAAAAGTACAGACAAATAGACCTAAAACAACTATATAAACATAACCTCATAATGTTTTCAAGCTGGGATAATAATGATTTGAAGAAAATGTGTGGTTACTTAGTACTTACCTCTTACATAACTGAATTTTGTATTCAATTATCGTTCCAAATAGGGTACAAATAATTGATTTGATAACATAAATATTAAAAACACTTTAAATCCCGATAACAAAAAGCACAATCACATGTAATTGGGCATCACAACAGATTATTCCGAACTGTTGGCAGCCCTGCTTTTACGCATCTTTCGAGACTTATCTTACCCTACGTTTTTAACGATTTACGCTTTTTAAAAATCTTTCTGGGAATAAAATTAGTATTTACAGGTCGACAAAGGTTTGCTTTCTTTACCAAATTTGTATTTTGTCTAAATTTTTCCAGTTGTTTTTACTATAGTAAAATTTAGATTTGTATCTAAGGGCGAAGAAATCCGTTCTGTTGTTAGAAAAATGTTCTTTATAAATCAATATTTTGCACAGAAAATTACCCTGCGTGACCTTTGATTATAGTTTTATAAACACGAAAAATCCAGATTTCATTGTTTTCTATGAAAAACACCATCAATGAGTGACAGAACGAAATCGGAAACAATAAGAGTCAACTCAGGTGGAAATACACCACTGGCCCAGTACGGCCTGTCGGAGTTTCAGTACTGTCTGGCTGTACTGGGCCAGTACTGTGCCAGTACTGGCTTGTAATGCTTGGCATTACTGATGTGCCAGCCCTGGCGCAGTACTGGCAAACCGCTGGCGTACGAAAATGCCGGAGTTAATTTTAAAAATGATAAAAAATTATTTAATTGTTTTAAAGACAATTCATTAATCATCATACGACTGCATATCGTCCAAATATTTATAATTACAAAAATATTATTTTGAAACTATTTCTTTAATTTTAACACCCACTATTTTTATAATCTAAAGATATAACAAAAAAGGTATTTAAAAAATAAATAATAATTGACTGCGAGTATTTTGTCAATACTTGTTAATGGCACTGCTTATAATGAATACATGTATTACATTTTTAAATATTATATTACAAATAAAATTTCTAACGCTAAGGGGGACCCGAACCTACATATCTATACCATCTAAATCTATCGCCTAAAAGTCGGGAGTGCTAACCACTGCATTAAACCGACAAGTTAAAACTTGGTGAAAAAGCCATCCCCATAAGCTGCAGTTCAGAAAAGTTTAAGTATCAAATTTTGAGCTCTCTTTTTCTAATTATTTATTATTATAGGACGTTACGTGAATGTAAAATACACGAAATTCTAACAGGAATATCAATGAAATAATTATTAAATAAATAATTTAAATCGACTACAATTTTTCTTCGTATAATAATTTATTTTTTCGCGTTTTAGACCATTTTAAAAGTTCTGATAATAACATTTAATGAGCATTTAAAATTGATATCAACGAAACTTAGAAATTTTACCATGTTGCGCAATCATTTTTTAAATAACTATTTTCTGTAAACCTTCGTGTAACGTTTTGGTTTTTAGGTGTTTTAGACTATTCTACAACGATTAACACAAACATCCAATGTAACTTTTTCTGAACATTTAAAATTTTTCATGGAGGGGAACTTAGAATATTTTCCTTAAAAAGTAGTAGAAAAAAAATAGTTTTCACCTTAATCGTATAGCCAATTTCTCGACATTTCAGAACACCCTGACAACATTTGTAGACGTGTTTTTTTTAGTCTATTGTTGTACTATTGGCATGGTGTCGCCCGGGTCGTGTAGCCAACGTTCTGCCAGTACTAGGCGAACCACCGGCTGTCTGTATTGGTGGGCAGCACTGAGCCAGTACTGCGCCGGTGGTGAACTCCGGCACACTACCGACATTTTCACCTGGGAATTTATTCAGGAACGAGCACTTTAAACAAAAATGACCTTGAGCGAATCTTAAATATATATTCTGTAATTTGGACAATAATCAGGCGTTATTTTCTCACAAAAAAAAATAATTTGTGAGGATGACAAATTATCAAAAAATAACTAAAACTCAAAAATCACGCTCCTAAATAGCTTTTTAAACTAAATATTTCTTCAATTTTTTCCAGTATTCCTAATTTTTAATAGTCCTACTTTCAAATTTATTGGTCGTTATACGATTTTACTCGTTTTGAAATAACGATTCAAGTATTAAAAGATGGTTATTTTTAATCCTGCAACTTTATACGCTGTTAATTTGTAACTAAATAATTGGAACTGTTTAAATCTAAAATTGTCGAACACTTTCAATTAAAAAATTCGTACATCTTTAAATAGATATATTTAAAGGTCCAGGTAGCTCATTTAAATGTTCTAAAGGCTTTAAAATGTCCTTTCCGAAATTGAAATAAAAATACGATCATAACTAACAAGCAGATAGGCTGAAATCGAAATAAGAATTCGATCATAAATAACAAGCAGAGAGGATATATCAATAGAGTAGCCGACATTCAAGGGTCCTTTGTTAAGCTTTCGGATTAAAATTTAGAATTAAATTTTTTCAAATTTCATATTTAACAGCCTAAAACATAATAATTCGGATTCTATGTGTTTCGATGATTTCAGATACCTAACTTTTTTTTAATGTTTAAAATTTGAATTAATACAACGTTTCTTGTAAATAGAATGAGATACGCCAAAAAAAGACAACATTCTTGAATTCAACTAGGAAATTGTATATTAGTATATAAGTTATAATTATAAATAAGTATAATGAGAAAATTCATCAATTAAAAAAAAAGTGTTAATAATTTGAAGAAAAATTTAAAAAGGGAGAGTCGGGTTAGCGACGACCAGCTACTGTAAATAACTCTGCCCGAGCGGTACGTGACGAATACAAAAGGAACATTATATTACCGTCGCAACACTCTAAAAAGGTCCCGTAAAAGGACTTTGAAAAGGACCCAAATCTCTTTGACTATCTCTGAGACTAAATAATTCAAATTGACCCTGCTTATAGGCTCAAATGTGCCAGGCTATTTCCCTAAATAGCACACTAAATATTCATACTATCTATTTTTCCAACTCATGCGGGAAGAAACCTAAATCCAGAGGCACAATGCGGCACTAAGAGTGTTTTATTACCATCGCTGCCACTCTTACGGCATTAACTCTAAGATCGCTCCTCTAAATACTCCTAGGGAAATCGAGTCAATTATCGAGAATGAAAAGTGCCGCATATACTGGAACTTCATATTCTCAACAATTGTTTCTGTTGCACATTCGAGGCCTGACATGGTTCTACTTTACGGTACGCTCAGGTGCCTCTATGCATGAAGAGTGCACTTTCCAAGGTCATTCTCGTAACCTATTTGGGCTAGGGCATTTTTTTTTATCGTACGCCAAATTGGCTCCACTTTTATTTATTCTGTAGAAACTTTTTGGCGGGATCCACAGGAAATGAGGTATTTTCCAAAAACACAACTTCTTTTTTAGTCAAAAATACAACAAAAAAAATGAAATTTTTGAAACCTTACAATTCCCAAAATAATAGGATCAAAAAACTTTTTTTCTAGATATACGCAGATATTTAAAGATTCTATTTCATCCTCTGGCACAATCAACGTAAACTGAACTTGATAGCGCTTATTTGGAAAAAACCAAAGTGTACTTTTTTGCCCGTAAAAACAGGCAAAAATGGCCAACTTTAAGGGGTCATAACTCATGACTTATCATGAGTAGGATATTGTTCTTCTTCTGTAATTTCAGAAAATTGAGTCTAGTTTCACTCACCTGTGAAACACTTTTCCGTGCAGTAATTATGTGCAAAGATAATTTTTCAATATATCATAACTCGGAACCAATAGAAGGTAGAGGATTATTTTTCCAACAAAATTTGTTAAGAATTTTGTTTCCTTTCCTTTTCCTGTTGGATATTTTACTCTAAAATTCAATGGGAATTATCAATCCTTGCAAAAGTAACTTATGGAACTGTTTTCACGCAAAAAAAAAGGTTTGGCAATTGATCTATTCTAGCATTTTTTATATGTCAAAAATGACCCCTTAACGAAACTTTCTCATAAAAAACATTGCAAGTAGGATTTTTTCTGTAACCTAGATGCGGCACGGGGCGTCGGAGTGGGAGAACGATATATATGTTACAGGCAAAGACCGATGTGCCGTCACACCGCAGTCTGTCTAGTCCATCCGTGAATCGACTGAGCGGTGCCAAGCAAAGTCCGAAGTAGCATTTTCACTTTGGACCATGATCTAAGACCATTCTTCGGACTCTGCTTAGTCAAAACGCGAAGTGCCCGACTGCACAGTAGGCTCGCTTGAGAATGTACAATTCAAAATACGAGGTGTGTTCAAAAAATAAGGTGACTTTATGGTTTTCTCAAAAAATATTCATTTATTCCTCAATATTTATGTTGTCCCCTTCAAAGTAATCCCCC
>NC_046664.1:118690124-118705082 GCF_010883055.1 Belonocnema kinseyi
TCTCATGCCCAAAACGTCCGAAAAGATAGCATGGCATGAGCCAACCGATATGCCAACATCTTCAGCAACTTCTCTGATGGTAATTCGGAGATTTTTCAACACTATTTCTTCCATTGCTAGAACGTTTTCATCTGTTGTTGACGTGCTGGGACGTCCAGGGCGAGGTTCGTCTTCGACATCCTCTCGGCCTTCTTGGAACAGCTTGTACCACTTATACACATTTTTCTTACTCAGAGTAGACTCACCGTATGCAACTGTCAACATTTCAAGAGTTTTAGAGCACTAGATTCCATTTTTCACACAAAATTTAATGCAAACTCTTTGCTCCATTTTTTTCGAAAGAAGAAAATCGCCGGCAACACCAAACCCTTCTAACCTTTTACGCCTTGGCCAGAAAAACAACACGAGCTATATAGTCAAAACTGTGAACATATCGTGACGAGTGTACCAACACAACAACAAAATTTTAAACTTGAATGTACGTAGCCCGCGAAAATGGAAAAGTCACCTTACTTTTTGAACACACCTCGTAGTCTACAGGTCGCAATTCTGACCGGATATGAAAGTTTTTTTTTTTAGAAATGATCAGCATTAAATTTGTAAGAAAACTAATTGATTATATTTATCAATTTTTGTTTTAATATAAATATTTATTCAACGCACGTTATTTTCTAAGAAACAAATAGAAAAATAACCTTGATATGTATCATATTTAACGTAGTATCTTTCTAAATTCGAAATACGCGACGAGTTTTCTGCAATTTTGAGGACACTAAATTTGTCTTCGAATTTGATTTTCATCGCATGATTTTCCGCTACGTCAGCCATCGTTAAGAATTTTCAAAAAGACTGTCGATTTATAAATATTATTCCGAAGCGATAAAAACAACTTATTCGGAAATGTACACTGAATCTCAAACCATAAGATTTATAATACTTCCAAGATTAGTACAAGAACTTCTATTTAAAAATCTTTCAAACTTCCACGACCACTTCAGGAACTAGATTAAGGGCATGTGACACTTAGCTGTGTGGTAAATCGGGTACAGTTCCCCCGGTTTTTTTCCACAAAGATAAAAACTTTTAAAACTTAATTCGGAGATGCTATAAAATATCATAACGGACGGCCCCGGACTCTTTTTCAGGGATAACAAAAAAGTTTATTGTTCTAAATAAACATTTTATGCATATGCATTATTTTGAGGTTATGTCGTTTTTCATCTCTGCCTTTCCGATAATTTGGAAATTATTTATGAAATAAACTTTTTTGATGCTTGCAAACAAGGTTAGTTCCGGGAGATTAGTTACTATGTTTATTTGTAAGTCCAAAGTTTTCGGCCAAATATATTGTGCAGTTTGAAAATAACGCTCGGGAGAATTGTAACACACATAACCTCAAAAGATGCACGCCCGTTGTTAGCAATATCAAACTTTTTTTTGAAAAAAAAACATAAAAACCCTACCGAAAAGAATCTTTGAGTGTATACTAAAAATTCTTTATGTCAAAGAATCTCAAAGAAATTCTCCGCAGGCACTCAGGTAGATATTTTTAAAGGTCCAGGAAGCTCGTTTAAATGGGCTGAATGCTTTAAAATATCCTTTCCGAAATTGAAATAAGAATACGATCATAAATAACAAGCAGAGAGGTTATCTCGATAGAGTAGCCGTTTACTCAGGGGTCCTTTGTTAAGCTTTCGGATTAAAATTTAGAAGTAGATTTTTTAATTTCATAGTTAACAGCCTAAAACATAATAATTCGGAATCTATGGGTTTCGATGACTTCAGATATCTAACTTTTTTTTTTAATGTTTAAAATTGCAATTAATAGAACGTTTTTCGAAAATGGAATGAGATATGCCAAAAAAGACAACATTTTTGAATTCAACTAGAAAATTGTATATCAGTATATAAATTATAATTATAAATAAGTATAATGAGAAAATTCATCAACTAAAAAAAAGTGTTAATTATTCGAAGAGAAATTTAAAAAGGGAGAGCGGATTAGCCACGACCAACTACTGTAAATAACTCTGCCGGCTCGGTACGTGACGAATACAAAAGGAACATTATATTACCGTCGCACCACTTTTAAAACGACCACTAAAAGGATCTTGTAAAGGACCCAAATCTCTCAAACTATCTCCGAGACTATTTTGTTTCAAATCGACTTTGTTTATTGACTCAAATGGGCCAAGCCATTTCGCTAAAGAAAACTCAGAGATTTCTTTCGGTAGGGAAGTATGCGGGGACGTCCGTTAGCATGTTCGCTATCATTCCCCAGATTTTGAAGACAAAATATTTTTTATCCTAGGAAAAAAGCCGGCGGGATCTAACACTGAAAAAATTGATATTAATTCCTAAGCGCTATGCAAATTAATCACATTTTTCTCAATTAAAACTTTTTTAAATTAACCTACAAAAAATTATGTGGGGACGTCCGTCAGCATGTTTGCTATAATTTCCCAAATTACGAACCAATACGAAATTAAAAGGAAGTTAGGTTTGAAGTGTTATGTTTAAACCATTTTCAAACCAGATATTCCATTTACCCATTTTAATCAAAGACAGATTTTTTATTTTCCATACTAAATCTTAGTAGCATAATCTGAACAGTAATTTTCGATCTCAATAAATTAATATTTTGAATGTTAATAACAAATTTTAAAAACAAAACACCTATTACTGGCTTGTTCTTGCTAGAGAGTTTGTTTTTACAATAAATATTGTAGTTTTTTTTATTTATAAAATTTGACAGTTTAGCATTTATAATAGAAAGAATTTTACATGTATATTGAATAATTTTTTATCAAATAAATCAACAATAATTCATTGTTGTTATTAATAATCTATTTATTAAAAATAATAGACTGGTTCTTTATATGGAATATATATCTATGAATTCACATTAAATAATTGGCTTTTCCTGAAAAGGCTTAAATTCGGAAGCTATTCACACTTTAGAACAATAAAAATATTAAAAATGAATTATTTATTTTCTCTAAGTCTATTTACGTCAAATAAGATACATATTGAGTTTTTAAAATTATTATTTAGAAACAATTTTGCGTTTAATAAATATATCGAAACAAAAATGGATCAATTTACTCAATAAGTTATCTTAAAAATTTAATGCTGATCAATTCTAAAAAAACTGTCAAATCTGTTCACAATTGCCATCTATAGACTATTTTGAATTTTAAATTCGCGAGCCAGCCTACTCTGCAGCGGGAAAAGTAAGCCCCAAGGGTTTTATTTTTACTACGGACTTTGTCTGTGCCTGTCCAGTACTTCGCGATTTAACTATGCAGAGTCCGAAGTGAAAATGCTACTTCGGACTTTGCCTGGCACCCCTCAAACAATTCGCGGAGGCACTAGGCAGACTGCGGTGTGACGGCACATTGGACTTTGCCTGTAACGTATATATCTAACTACATTTTTGCCTGCATCGAGGGTCTGCCCTCTTCAACTTTTCGCCGTTTCTATGGCAACCGCGTCCTCTGCCTACGTATATGGCAGGGATAAAGCTAAGGCGCACATTGAAAGCCAAACCGAATGTGCCGGCAAAGATATTATAAACGTAGATGCCGTACGGTGCGTCAGAGTGAGGGAATTATATATATAGGACATCACATTTTCTGCCCTATCGAGGTGCTGTCCTCACCTTACTACGAAATCGAATTCTGGTTTTTTCATTCTTCGTCAAATATGACGTTAAAGCAGTAGAAAGATGTCTTGAGGCTAGAAAGGTTGACATGTATCGCTACATATAAACACGGAACCGCCGAATAAATAATAAATTAAATATGAATAGCGCAATGTCTAGATGCACAAAAAATACATATTTAGAATAAATAATGGGGAAAATTATATGATGTGATGGGAAGAAATAAACTGAATTTTCAGAGTAATACTATAAGAAAGTTAATTATGCTTATACTTAATAAAATCTTAATTATTATGATTCCTAATATTTTTATGTTTCTACTAATGACAAATATGATTTTTTACATTATAATGTCTTGTAATTTCAAGTTTAATTTTCATTACTATACGGAACCGAAATTCGAGTACATTTAATAATACGAGACCAAACGCGCGCGCGTTTCCTTTTTTTTAAGTATTATATTTGATCATATTTAATGTATTTCTTTACTATAAGACTTAATTAGTTTAGGTTTATCCTATACTTTTGTTCAAGAATATATGAATTTGTTTTTATTGATTTTGCAATATCCAATTTATAATGAAACTTAATTTGTTTTAAATATTATTTGTCATTATTTAAAAATACACATTTATTCAAATATTTCTGTATACACATAATTCTTTATAATATTACTTTGCCGCTGCTCTCCTAGGAAAGTTTTTAGTAAATGCCAAGATCGAACTCGAGAAAATGCCACATACAATTCTTCGTGGTTAAATACATTTTTGCGAAGATCTAACCCGATAATATCGAAAGTTTGTCCTTCACAATAAAATGTAATACAATGTATAAAGACAATGTCCCCTGCCTTTTCACCTGTTAGAATAAGACATCGTAGAAGATTATTTGCGAGTTCGATTATTTTCAAGCGTGTACCATTACATAGACCTTCGTTAACAGAAATATTACGTATTAGCATAACAATACAATTGTTGCTTAATCGTAATTCATGAGGAGAAAGGGTCAGTGGATTCAATGTGCTCAAGTATTCTGGGAGTATTGCGTCATTTATATCTCCATTATCAAAATTTTCAACACTATCTACACTTGTATAAATTCATTCTGTGGTTTTGCCCAATAGCTCCACGACTCTGTAATTTTTTTCTTCATCATCAACAGGTCGTGCTGATAATATAGCTATCTTTGCTAGGTCTCCAAATCTTCGATCCTTAATAAGTTTACTAAATATTGTCTGTACTATATAATCGGTTCTAGTAGCTATACATTTTTCTGGGACCATTAAGTAATTCTCATTGTCATTTGAAGTACCATCTCCATAGACAATAAATACTTTGCGAATTCTGCTTCTTGTGGTAAAGTACAAATATTTTATGTTAGTGAAAATACAGAGAAATATTTTCAAAGTGAACTGAATTTAATGGATAAATTTACTAATTCGCTGCAAGTTGCATTAGGCTTATTGCGAAGAGGCAAATATAAGTGACTTTATCTAAATAGATGTTGGAGACAAGACTTCTGGGTCTAAAATGTTTCAAATTTAGTGCTGCATGCCTTAGTCATATTTTTAGTAAACAATGGATTTTTAACAAATAAAAAACAAATTTTCGACAAAATAGTTAAATTTTTAACCCAAGAAATTACTTTAAAAAATAAATTTTTTAACTTAAACATTGTAGTTTATACTGAAGTTTGCAGTTGAAAAAATTAATTTTTAAACCGAAATAAATGCGATTTTATCAACAAAAGAAATTAATTTTTGTCTAAAACAAATTAATTTTTAAAGAAGAATAATTCGCCAACAAAGAAGATAAATTTATAACTAAAAAAGAAAATTTTTCGAGAAAAAAAATGGTCAACAAAATTGTTCAATTTTCATCTATAGAAACGAATTTTAAACTAAAAAAAAAAAACAAGTATTCGATCAAAAATGGACTAGTTAAATTTTCAGGCAAAAAATGGAATTTGCAACGATAGAAATAATTTTAAACTAAAATTATAATGTTTGAACGAAAAATTGAATAGATAAATTTTCAGTTGAAAAATAATTATCAACCCCTAAAAATCAAAGTTTCAACAAAATATTTAAATTCCCAAGAAAAAAATTAGTTTTGCAAACAAATATTTTAATTTTCAAACCAATAACTTTCTACTGAAAACAGAATTTCAAAATTTTCAAAATCAATTTCAAAACCGAACAATTTTTGTTAACAAAATAGATAAATTTTCAACGAAAAACGGTTAAATTATCAGTTTAAAAATCAATTTACAACCAACAATTTTTCAGCAAAATAGTTTAATTTCCAAAAAATAGATGAACTTTTAACCATTTTATACCAAAATAAAAGAAGTTTAAACAAAAAATGCATTTTCATCCAAAGAAATGAATTCTTGATTAAAACAGATGAATTTCTAAACAAGAAAAATAATTTTCTCCTAAAAAAGAAGAATTTTTGACTAAGAAAGGTCAATTTCCTACCAAAAAAATTCAACCAAAAATGATACAGTTATATTTTTAGTATAAGAAAACAGTTAAATTATCAACCAAAATAGTTATGTTAAAAAATTTTTAATTTAAAATAGTTTAATTTTCGATGGAAGAATTGAATTTTCATTTGAAAATTGTTTTTAAAAAAACATACAATCGAATTCACAACAGAATAGTTCATTTTTTAAACATACAGTTAGATTTTCATTTAAAAAATTATTTTTTAACCAAAAATTGAATGGAATGAGTACTGAGAGAAAATTAAAATCGTTTGAAAATTTTCAATAATTTTTATTTACAAAAATGTACTTTAAAAAAAAATCAAAAAGATTTTGAAACACATCAAAATATTTCCTAAAATTTAAAAGAGTGTAGAAGATTTTAAAGCAAAATGTTTTAATTTGATAAGATTAAAATGTTTTAAAAAAACGTAAATAAACCAGTAAATTCAAGAAATATTTAGAAGAATGGAAGAGATTCAAATCTAATTTTAGACTTAAATTTTTTAGAATTGTAGATTTTCAAAGATTTCGAAAAAATAAACTTTAGAAGCTTTAAGGGAATTCCGAAAGATTTCAAGGAGAAAAAATTATTTTTCTTAAAATTCCTTGTGAAAAATTTAAAAGATTATGAGTCAATTTTTTCTCATCTTGAATTAAGGAACATAATTCTTATTAGGCCTATTTGTGCAATTTTGTTACACAATTTTTAAAATTATATTTTACTTTAAAAATCTACTTTCAAATTTGAGAAAGTTTAAGAGATATTCAGAAATTTTGAAAGGATTCAAATAAAATTAAAACTTGTAAAGATGTTTCAAGAATTTTGTAAGTTTTCATGAAAATGAAATAAATTATTTTAGGTTCCTAGAAATAATTGAAATAAAATTTTATTTCGAAAAATTAATTTTAGGAGATTATTTTTAAGCATTTCAAAACATACAAAAATACGTCAAAAATTGTCAAAGTATCTGAAAAATTTTAAAGGCAATTTTTTTTTAATTCTGCAAAATAAAAAAAAAATCAGGAAAAATTAGAATAATTTTGAAAGATTAGGAGACCAGACAAGATTAGAAAAAAAGAATTATTTTCCTAAGTAATGTGTGAACATTTTTAATAATTTTTTATTTTGTAAAATGTGCTTTAAAAGAAAATTAAAGAAGATTTTTAAACACATCAAAGAATTTCCTAAAATTTCGAAAAAGAGTGTAAAAGGTTTTAAAATCAACATTTTTTAATTCGATAACATTACAAATTTTTTAAAAGTGCAAATAATCGAATATATTCAATAAATATTGAGTAGAATTGATGAGATTAAAAAAGAATTTAAAGTTCAGAGGAGTTTTAGAAACGTAGGATAAACTGATTTAAAAAACTGAAAACCCTAAAAATTCCTGTAGAAGAATAAGAAAGATGCGCCTGGAAATTGTGTACAATTACCAGTCTTTAAAATTAAAATTCGAATGATTTTTTAAAAAATTACTTTCAGCACATCTCTTCCCAAGCAGAATCCCCGATTTTAATCGCAAGAGGTTCAATTATTTCCAATCAGAATAAGTAATTACATAAATTTATAAAATTCAAAAAAGATAACTTGGAATAAATACAATGAGATTTAAAAAAAGTTTATTTTAATTATACATAAAATTTGTTGAATTATTTCTAAAAATATGGAAACATTAAAAATTGTAGTATTTAAATACACTTAACATTTTAGACTTTTATATTAAATTTTGATAAGATATGATAGATACGTATGTAAAATGAAAAAATAATAATAAAGTCGATAAACGAATAATTTTTTTGGAATGAATTCTAACAGAAAATTGAAAAAAGATTACAAAACATTTTTTATTATTTCCTAAAATGTCTAAAAAGTACGTAAAATATTTTGAAGGAAAATGTTGTAATTTTTCCATATGACTTAACTTTAGAAAAATTAAGGAAAATAATTCTTTCAAATTTGAGTAAGATTTAGATATATTCAAAAATTTTGAAACGATACGAAAATAATGAAAACTTCCAAAGATTTTTAAAGGAATAATTAATATAATTTTTTATTTCCAACAATTAATTTAAAAAGATTATGTTTAAACATTTCAAAATATTGGAAAAGATTTCAAATATTCTCAAAGCATCTGAAAAACTTTGGAGGAATTTTTTTTTAATTTTGCAGAATTAAAAAAAAAAAACAGGAAAAATTTGAATAATTTTCAAAGATTAGAGATTGAAAGGTCTGACAAAATTAGAAAAAGAGAATTATTTTTCTAATAATCGTGTGAAAGTTTTTAAGAATTTATTATTTAAAAAAATGTACTTTAAACAAAATTCAAGCAGATTTTTAAATGCATCGAACGATTTCCTAAAATTTAAAAGAAGAGTGTACAAGATTTTAAAGCAAAATGCTTCAATTTAATAAGATTAAAAAGTTTAAAAAAAGTAAATAATCAAGTGAATTCAGGAAGTATCTAGTAGACTTGATAAGATTCAAAAAAATTTTAACTTTAGATGTGTTTTAGAAACGCAAGATAAACTTTCAGAACTTTAGAAGAATCTCGAAAGGTTTCTGGAGAATAAACATGGTTTCTTAAAAGGCTTGGGAAAATTTAGAAGATTATAAGGAAAATTTTTTCTACATTTTGAATGATTTTTTTAATTTTTGATAAAAACTCTAGAGAATTGCCAATATCTTGAAGAATTCAAAACGTTTTAAATAGACAAGAAATTTTCATAATATTTTTTAAAATCCTATAAAATAAAAGTAAAATGTCTTAAAAATCTCCTACGATCTTCTCTGACACATCTGATATATTCGAAAATCTCTTTTTAAATTTTCTTAAGAATATTATAATAATTATTTACATATGAATTTATAAACTGATAATACTTTAATGCCTTAAAATACTTATCTCAAAATTAAAAATTTAGCTTTTACAATTTTGATTTAATTGTAAAATAATTGTAATTGGAAATTGATTGTAAATAATTGTAAAATAAATGCAACAAAATTTATTTGATGGAGAAATATCTCATGATTATAAAAAGAGAAAAAAAATTGTTAAGGTAAGTCTTTGTAGCATTTTAATGACTAATGAACATATTTTTAGATTATTTTTCCTTGATTCTGGCTGAGGGTCAAACGTGGTACAAAAAACCGTCGTGACATTTCAAATAAAAACTGTACTCTATACAATAATTTTTTTAATTTAAGAATAATAATACTTTTATAAATAATGCCAAAATTTATTTTAATATGATACACAATGATTTTTATTTTAAAAATTTCTGTAAATAGTTGGTGTTTTTTAAATTTTACGATATTTGTGTACCATGTTTGACCTTAGGAAATAGATTTCAGGAATAAAATTATAAAAATATCTCCATTAGTTAGTAAAATACTATGAAGAATCGCCTTTCAAATTATGGTTGAAATTGAGGAAATAGATATTTCTCTGATCGTTTTTTAGCATATGATTTTTCACTAAATGTAAAGCAGATTAAAATACACTTAAAAAAATAAAAATAAGAAAGTTCAGAAATTCATACAGTTTTCTGTTCAGAAAATCCCACACATTTTTTAATAAAATTCCTATCCACACCACATTCAAAGGAAAATTTTACAACATTTTTGTCAAATGATCAGTCTTTTGAATGAGGTCAAGTTAATAACTTTTTGGCTTGTTCTCTTAAAATCCTCAAGAAAATATTAGAAAAATTCGATTCTTTTTAAAAGATGATTAGGACATTTAGAAGTTTGGAAGATATCAACGAATAATTGATAAATTTTGATAAATTTTTTCAAGTTTTTAAATATTTCTAGTTCGTTTAAAACAAAATATATTTCAAAAAAAAATTTTAACTCACTACATTTTTCTGAAAATTTTAAAAAAGCATTCAAAATGTGAAAAAATTTACTCATAATCTTTTTACTAATATTTTCAAACATTCTAATTTTTAAGAATTATTCAAATTTTTCCTGATTTTTTTGCAAGTTTTAATGATTTTTTAATCGTTTCCACATTTCTGATTATTTCGTAAACTTACTAAAATTTGAAAGCAAATTTTACAAACCAACATAAATATAACAAAAAATGGTACGACAAAATTGCGCAAGAAGGCTTAATAAGAATTAACTTCCTTATTTTTTCTAAAATTGTATAATATGGAAAATCTACGAAATGATTTTAAAAAATTGTGATATTTTTTGTTAATTTTCTCTCAGAATTAAAAACAATTTTCAGTTGTAAATTTATTTCTTCCATCGAAAATGAAACTATTTTAAAATTAAAAGTTTTTAAAATAACTTTTTTGGTTGATAATTTAACTATTTTGTTGAAAATTCGGTTCTTTTTTTGTTGAGAAAACATTTTCTTATACTAAAAATTTAATTTTATAATTTTTGGTTGATTTTTTTTTTTTAGGAAATTGACCTATCTCAGTCAAAAATTCTTCTTTTTTGGTAGAAAATTTTTTTTTCTTGTTTAAAAATTCATCCATTTTAATCAAGAATTCATTTCTTTGGATGGAAATGCATTTTTTGTTGAAACTTCTTTTTTTTTTGGTATGAAATGGTTAAAAGTTCATCTATTTTTTGGAAATTACACTATTTTGTAAAAAATTGTTGGTTTTAAATTGATTTTTTAAACTGATAATTTAACCGATTTTCGTTGAAAATTGATGTATTTTGTTAACAAAAATTGTTGCTGTTTTAAAACACCTTAACACCGTTTCGAGAAAAACGCGTTCAAAATTTAATCCTTCGAAGCACAGCGTATCATATATGATACACAGAATAAATGTAGTTATGGGCAGTTTATGGGGACTAGAACAGTGAAACTCGGTAATCTTAGGTTTTCGGGGACGCTGAAAACGAACCCGACGTCATAATTGCAAAATTCAAAATGGCGGATGCAATATGGCGGACGAAATATATGAAAATTGATCCGATATGCTACATGTTTGCTACTCGGGGGTTTTCAGGGTCGCTGAAAACGGATCCAAATGACTAAAAAACCCGCACTAATTCTACCAGATAAGTACTAAAGAATTGTTCAATTCGTTTTTCAGGACACGCTTTTTGGATCTCGCGGCGCCAGATCGAGTTCACGGAGCCCGACCTTACATTAAAAGTTGGTTCATGCACACCGTGCGTTACGAGCGCTTCGGGGGGTCTCGCGGCGTATTTCGGTTTTGAGACACTTTCAGCCCGCTTTGATACAAATGTTGTTGTCTATCCTATTTTTAGATGTATATAGTGACCAAAAATGAGAACAAATTTTTTTGGATTTTTTGGAAAATTATTTGTGTACTAGCCCCTTAAATCAAAATAATTGATTAGCATAATTTCTTTTTCCGTAAAATGATTTGATGAAACAAATCAATCCTTTCTTCGACCGTTGATATTTATTGATTTCAAATCGTAGATTTCAAATTCTGTTCGTCCGTCCTAACCTACGCCAATTTTGTATCATCAACTCAGGTTAAGAACCTTTGAAAAAGGTACGCATGTGTACCGAAACGTCAGGAGGTTTCAAAGGGAGTTTCTTATATTAAATAAATATCTGAGTTTCGAAGAACATGTTTTTTTGAATCATATTTATTTTTTCGATTTACGATTGGACCGTAAGACATAAATAATTTGAAATCTACGATTTGAAATCAATTTCTTTTTCCAATGCGTTTCTTATAGCATCTTCACTTTCAGCTTCGCCAATAGTGACATTTTGCTGATTAGGCAAATATACTGGCAACCTAATAACAGCATGGCTTTTATTTTGTAACGATCTACCGTATATAGGATCACATGCTTCAACAGGACTCACGTATCCGAGTATCTATGAAATTTTTTATTTCATTATGATGAATAACATTTTCACTGTTATTGGCATCAGTAACTACGACGAAAGCAGCATCATGTCCTTGTAGATATATTTGTACAAATATTTGACTGACTTTATTCTAGAAACTACTTCCACATTATTATGCGAGTTGAAGAACTTTAATAATCTAATATTCTTGTCTCCTCTTGAAACTTTTTTTGGAAAATGCTTACTACATTTACCTTTATCATGTTTACACCAATCTCCACAGGGACCGTGAATCATGTTTTTCATAACAATATTATAAGGTTCATGATCTGTATCTGGATTTGGAATTTCTGCCGAAATATATTCATCTAAAATATCGGGAGTAATTATTTTACTATTTTGCTTTAACGTTAATAACAAATGAACTCGATGTAATCCACGTTCTTGAAACTCAAAAACGTAAACGTATGCTTGTACTTCGCCGAAGAATTGTTATTTTACTATAATGTTGATTGATTCATCTTTCTTTGCATTAAAAAGCCTTGAAACAATGTATGGTCGATCAGATGCTGTCTGACCATGTAATAAATTATCTTTCACTTCAGCCCAGTTTGGATTACATGTCATAATTATAAACAAATCTGGATTATTGAATTTTCTTACAATTGTCATTGCTTCTTGATAGTGCTACAGCACATTACTGGGAGATCCTGAGAATGATCATTTTTCCAACAGTAGTGTGTAAATCATTTCATCTTTGTTGTAAATGATCAACTAATCCCTGATGAGTATCAGCGCGAAGTGTTTTTTGATTCAATCGGCAGTAATTTATCCAATCATTTTCGATTTTCACATGATTATCAACAACCCACTGTTAAAATAATCGGCCACCCATCAAAAATACATTATTATCTCTAGTTGCCATTCTGTATTAAATATATGCAGATCGTGAGACTTGGCCTCGTCTATTAACACATGATATGCTGTCATTTCAACCTTGTGTATCATAAGGATAAAATAATGGATAAATCCAGGGTTAAACGTTCGGATCCATAGAGCTGAAAAATTGAAGGAAAAAATTATTAGTAAACATTTTTTTCTTAAAATTGCCAAAATTTAGGACCAGACAAACGTTTAAATTTGCTTCATATGTAATTTTCAGAATTTTAAATTCGATATCAAGTTTCGTCTGAACGTAATCTGTGTTTCAAACAAATGTAAAAGAAATTTTGTAGCTTACGGTCACATGGCCTCAATATTCGCGCTTTTTTAACCCTATTAAAGTTGAGTCTTAAATGAGGTATGCTTACATATTTCGTTGTCCTTAAGATCAGTAGTCTCCATGTTCTCGTCTAAATTCTAAGTTTGTAATAAAATTTGTCATAATTACAATGGTTATAAGAGCATTATAAAACTTTTGTATGAGTTAAAAATCTATTGCTTTGCTATAAAATAATTGTAACATCAGTTGGTATCAAGATAAGTAGTATTAAGGGCGATCAAGTATGTAAGCACATCTCATATTACTTTTAATAAATGAAAATAGATTAAGACACTGCGATTCTAATTAATTATGACACGTCTGGTGAAATGAAAAAAAGAAAAAAAATCGGCTAAAATGCGCATGGATCACGCTTCATGTGTGGATGATCCGGAACTGCGCGCGGCGGTAGCGTGGCCAACATTGGGCGCGATTGCGTCTCTTAAATTTGAGGTAACAAAAACAACGCGTTAAAAAATAGACCAATAGGAATCATGGCCAATCATCCAATCTGGCAACCCTCCATGGCGATTCCTTAGCCTTTTATGAAAGAACCGACCTGTGTTTTTGTAAAGGCTCTTTCATACCTTATCTAGCCGGCTTGGGTTGGCAGCCGGATCAAATTGTTATGTTTTTATTAAATAATTACTTGGCTTACTGACAACTTTGTAAAAACAAATATACAGGTAGACTTTCTAGATTTAACCCTCTCTTTCTATGTCCTATTCCAAACATTAGAAAAATGTAAAACGACAATAAAATCATCAAAAACATGTACAACGATCAAATTATTATGTTTTTATTAAATAATTACTTGGATAATTGAGAATTTTGTACAATGTCGATTTTAAAAGTTCCCGGTTACTGTGTCTACATTCAAACCTGAATGAGGAGCCAATCAGGAACCAGGAAGAGGCGTTACGACTTTCGATATATTTCGAGTTCGACTCATTCATCTTCTTTTTATAATAGGATACAGAATTTTTTGAAATTCTGAAACTTAAGACAGGTTTTTTGTACATTGTCTTTTTTTTAAAGGTACACAAAAAGTCCTCGAAAAGCGATTTTTTAATTAAAAAAAAGAAACGTTAAGATAAATTAGTGTTTAACCAATTTTTTTTTGGCAAATATATTCTTTTTTTTAAATTAAAATAATCAAATATTTATACAAAGGAAAAGCTTTTGTAATGTTTAAAGTTTTAAAAAATTATTCTTTAAATTCAAAATTACCACAATTGAAAACATTTATGTATTTCTGGATAAAAATTTTTTGTTGAAAGTGCTCATAGTTTCTTTTTTGTTTGCAAAGAATGTTCTCAAAAATCGAATGGTTAATTAAAAAACAAAACAAAATTCGAGATAAATTAGTGCTGATCCAAATCCTGCAAAATTTGCTTGGGAAATGTTATTAGGCTCGAAGAAAATTAAGGGAGAAATTTTTTTTCCGTTTAGGCGCACGTGTTGGTACATTAATTTATTTATGCAATTTTTATAGAATTATTCCGATTTTAAATTCAAACAATAATTTATTAAAACTTTAAATATAGAACGAAAACTTCTTTGATAAAAATACTATATTATTGTATTTTTAATAAATAAATCAGATTTATTAAGAATAAATGTGTTAAATTCTACAATTGTATAATTGTGGGTCCGGATGCAATAAGGGCACATAAAATTTTTTCGTGCGAAAACGAAGTCCCCTGGAGGCTTTAGAAAAAATTTTCGAATTTTAATTT
>NC_046664.1:118705182-118714972 GCF_010883055.1 Belonocnema kinseyi
AAAATTCGAAAATTTTTTCTAAAGCCTCCAGGGGACTTCGTTTTCGCACGAAAAAATTTTATGTGCCCTTATTGCATCCGGACCCACAATTAAGGAATATTCCAGTTATGATATTTTATAATGATGAAATCTTATTATCCAAGAATTTTTAAATTCGGTAATATTATTAGAATTGTCTCTAATATGTAGAACTTGGGATGGGTCTTTAACACAATACCACTCATATAACAGTGTTAAACTTCCAGTAGTTTATTTTAATCCTTCGAAAACACTTTACAATGTACAATAAAAGAGAATAACTCTGTGATTCGCATGTGACACTGTTCGACAAAATACCGAATCGTACTGAACTCCGCATTAACACCATCGATCGTCGGATCGACAACCGAATGGTGGCAACACCTCTCGGAATCGTACAAAGCTTTAATCTAAATCTTAACACTCCCTCCCTTTGTAGATTTAAAATCAATACTAGATACTTCCAATTTACAATAGCGAATGAGACGAATTGAAGAAAAATACTTCGTTCATGTAAGTAATTAACTATATAATGAAATATGACTACGTACATTCAAGTTTTTAATTTTTTGTTTTGTTGTGTTGGTATACTCGTCACGATCATATGTTCACAGTTTTGACTAAATAGCTCGAATTACTGGCAGTCTGGAAACTGGAGCATATGTCTCCTTTAAATCATACGTATTTTTATCTTTGAAGCCTCTGATTACCAATCTTACTTTAAATCTGATTAATCCATCGGCTTCAAGTTTCCTTTCAAAGATCCACCTTGAATCAAGAATATTTTCTCTTTTCTCTTCAGATATTGTTTGAGGTTTATCAACTAGTTTTCAAACGTCATTATGATCCAAAGAATTAAGTTCTTCTTTCACTGCTTTCATCCAATTTAATTTTTCTTTGCTCGACACAGCTTCTTCGTAATTTGTTGGATCTCTATTTAATCTTACTAATAGACAATACATTAGTTGATTTTCTAGGTTTTGCTTTTCATTTTCTGTTTCTACAGCATAATTAGCAAAACTTACATCACCTATTGGATGTGCAGTTTGAGCAGTTATCTTTCTACCTTCCAACGTGTTTCTTCTGTTGGTTCTACATCTTGTCAGAGGGCCTTCTTCTTCCTTTTGTATATATTACTCTAAATTAGTTTAGACCTTTCCTGAGTTTGTCTTCTTGGCCTTCCTCCTTTCTTATGCTGTTCACTTTCTTCGTCTAATTTAAATTCTTCGTCATCTTCAAAAGTTTTAATCCAATTCCAATCTTGTTTAATCTCACCTTCTTTCACTTCTGTCAACTGAGCATTATCGTTTAAATGTTTAGTTCCATAAACATCTTAATAACCAATTTTTCGTTGATTTTGACGTGTCGGGATTCTATTAATCTTCTAGTTTTAGGATGCCACAAGATGTAACCTGAACCTGTATATCCGACTAAAATAGCTTTTATTGCTCGGGCATCAAAATTTTTATGAGGCTTAATTAATTTGACGTAGCCAATGCATCCTAATCACCTTTCTGCTACTCCATTATGTTCCGGTGTGTATGTTGGTGCAAAATCTGATATTATCTTTACTTCCTTTAATATTTTTACGAATTTTCCTCCAGCATATACCGTGCCTTGATCTGACTTGATGTAACATACCTTTTCATCCTTACATAGTAAATTTCTTGCTTGTACGAGAAAAATTTCTAAAGCTTCTCTGGATTGATCCTTCGCCTTCAAAGTGAATGCTTTTGCAAATCGAGAATAATTATCTATGAATGAGATAATAAATCTCTTTTGTCCAGGATAGGATATTGGTTTTATAGGTCCCATGATATCCGTGTGTATAACTTGAAGCGGACGTTGTGCCCTGTTTCTAGTTTTCTTAAACGAAAACTATTCCATCTTAACCATGGCACATATTTCACAATCTAATTGCATTTATCAAATTTAACGTTTTCTATTTTTCATATCTTTCGAAATCTTTCGGCTTCTTCTCGAAAGAATCAGCAATGAACATTCCTTCAACGTTTTCAAATGATTCAAGTTCATCTATTTTAATTATCCTTCTTGACAAATTATTTTCCATTATGAACTGCTTCTGATTCTCCCTCCCAATCGCTGAATAATCGTTATTAACTTCCGTAACATCTCCCTCCGAATTTCACAAGCTTGCAAATTCTCCTTCCGGATTTGGTGAATTAACAATTTCTCCCTCCGAAATCGATTTTCCTTCGTTTCCATTTAGATTCTGCTATTGTTCTGCTGCTTCATAACACGTAGCTAGTCTCGCTTTATAACTGTAGTCTTAATAAACTGTTTTTTTGTCATCTTGTAATTTGTATTTTTTAATCCTAAAACGCACTGTCCAATTCGGTTTATCGTAATTACCAATAAAAAGCACTCGATTTGTTCTTTTATCAAATACTTTGAACTTTTTATCATCTAAATAGATACTGAATCCAGCATCAGCCAATTTTCTTAACAACAATAAGTTTTCTGATACATCTTTTTCTGCAATTACATTAGTCAATTTAACTATTTTCTTATCTGTTTTATATGACTGTAATATGAGGTCTCATCTGCCATCTATTTTTATATCAGCAAATTCAATTTTTTCACGCTCTTAATAATTTCATCCTTACATCTCCTAAACTCATTCAGCATCATACTTTTATTTACTATGTGATCCGTTGCCCCTGAGTCTGCTATAAAATCAATAAATTCATTGGAGTTTGATAGATTTTGACTCTTACCTGTCGATGATGACGTTGACTTATTTTCCTCTTCGGTGTCTGATGCTCTCTGATCCTGTTCTGTAGAAATTCTTTCGGCTGTTACTCTTCTTAACTTTCTTTTTTCTTTATTGAGTCCTCTCTTAGTTATTTTACCCTTTTTATTTATCTTATTGACGTTCTTCTTTTCATTCTTTTTACTTTTCGATTTTGCAGATAAATGTTTCGGACGATCATAATCCTGATTTTTGTAGAGCTTCTTATATCTCTTCATGCGCATATCCTTTTCATCGCTGGAATCTTCTTTCACATACGGGCAATTGTCTCCCTTATGCTTTTTAATCGACTTGCAGTTGTAACAAAACCACTTCCCTTTATTTTTGAGTGGACAATCTTTTGTTTAAGAATAAAACAAAAACTACCCTTCGTATCAAAAAATAATTGGTCAAAAACTTTTGGATCTTTTAAGGTGCACAATTTTTTATTTCTCTTCTTTTTTGCGCATCTTGCACAGTTTGATCACTAAATTAAAATTTGATTCTTCATTATTTTTGCTGTTTTCAAAATTTGAATTTTCGATTATTCAAAACAATTTGAATAGTTGTTACGATAATCTTGTAGGGCTTTCAAAAAGCAAAGTTTTTCTTCTCTCGAGTTTTTTTCAAGTCTCGCGTTGGTTACTTTACAATTTTCATTTTGGTACTTTTTTTTAATTTGTTGAAAATGCTATAATTCTGGTAATATTCTTTTTATAAAAAGAAGTCGATACGATAAATTGTTCGAATTTCCAATTATTACGAATAGCCATACATGGAATTTTTATATCTTGAAAAAAACTGTCTCAGAAATTTTGAAAATTCCGTAACTTTTTGAATTTTCACCCAAAATAGCCAGTGCACTGAATCTTTAGTTTCTGACACTTAAAGAGTATACCAAAGGCCAATATAATAGATTATATTTTTTGAAAAGTTATCGTACCCGCAAACAAATATTCATACAGACAGGCAGAAACACTCGTAAAAACCTGTTTTTCGTGTTCATACGTAAAATTTTACACAAATGTAATACCTTTTCTGATGAGAATGTAAAAAATATCTGTACTCTGAGTACTGCCGTAATTTGAAATGTTGATGATTTGGAATTTCAATTTTCAAGATTTATATTTTAAATATATAATATGGAACTTTTTTTGAATAGTTCAATTTTGAAGACTTACAATGGAAAATTCTTGAATTTGAACGATCTGAAATTTAAAACTCTTTAATTAAGAATATTTACAATCAGAAACTCTTGAATTTTGAAAGATGTCTAAATAAGCAAAATAAAAAATAAATAACAATTAAATTAATAAATAAATTAACATTAATTAATTTAAATCTAACAAACTCATGAATTTTCAAAATATAGATTTCCAAATTATTCCATTGTTTAGACTTATATTTCAAAGTATTGGGTTAAATATTTTAATTAATTTGGGACCCAAAAAAATCACATTTGAGAAATTTCGACGGGCATGTTCACCAAATCTTTCTCTTAGGCAAATAAATGTACCCAAGTTTTTTTATTTAAAAAATATATATATATATATATATGTGTGTGTGTATAAGCCTTTGTTCCGAGGGTTCAAAGTTTTTTTATTTAAAGTAGAGAAGTCCTAACATCAATTACAGGTTTGACCCACAGAGGATTTATAGATTTATTAACTTATTATTACTCTGCCATTCAACTCATTGTCAGTGACCGGAACGTAATAATTAAGATATTTTAAAATACATGCGGGAAATTCATTAGTCGAATAGACTAAAATATTTGTAGAAATTGCAAACTATACAAATATAAAAATACACACTCAATAATATTAAAGAACTATGTATCGATATTGCACTAAAATTTTTATCTGTTTTAATAAAAATATAATATTATAAAGTAAATAAATTGTAACTTATAAAAGAATATAAAAATATGAAAAACAACAAAGATATCTTTGGAAATAATCAAATAACTTTAGAAATATTACAAAATATATTAAACAGCAATAAAAATTATACATTTAATTTTCTCTCTGGTATCTATTAAAATAACCATGTTTTACAAGGCATGGATATTTAACGTTTGTTATGAACAGTAAAAACGCATTAATTCGCAATTTACTTTTAATTTAAATGGTCCTTGTCCAAGCTAAGTTACCATCAGTGCGCCTCGAAAGTGTGCCGAGAGTTGCTTGCAGCGCTCCAAGTGGCTCTTGGCAAACTATATCGATGGGTGCTATCTACAGGAGCGGTGGGTAGAGGGGAAGTGACTTTTTTCGCCGGACGCGCCGTATATACTTATGGCGGGTAAATAAGCTCGCACCGCATCTACGTTTATAATATGTGACGTGTGCTCTTTTCAATTAAACCATCGGGAAACAAGTCCGAGCGTTATTATTGCTAATAATTGAGTTGTTAGGTACCCGAGTAACGGGGTTTTGGCTCCAGAGCTCGAGATTCCGTGAAACATCTCCTACCACTCACCATGCCATCTACGCGTTTCATTTACACCATGTCCGTGAGCCGCGTCTACGCCGTATCTCCTTCCGTGAGAATTTAGTGGTGAGTAGTGAGGAAAGATTTCCCTATCTCCTAAAAGTCTGGTCTATCGGGTCGACTTCAACCGCTTGTTCTGAAAAATCTAGGTCTGTCCACTCAGCGCTGCCACCAAGGCAAATTATAAAATGGAATACGCCATATTATTTTGCTAATTTTATGCTAAAAAAAATTTTTTTTGCTCTTTAAACTTCGGAGAAAAGGGTGGCGGCTCTAGCAGGACGTCCACTAAGCGCCGCCACCTACGAAAACTCACTAAAAATGATTATAATGCAATAAACAATGAGTGAAGATTTTTTTCTTTTTTTTTCTCTATGATGTTATATATTACGTTCCCCAAAAAACTACCCCTAAGTCTTACACAACTACCCCAGGGATCAAAAAAGTTTTCAAAATGGGAAAACTGCCTTCAACAATGTAAACATGATTTGGGGCTTCAAATTAATTACATGACACTTAAAAATTTCGCCCTCTTTATAATTTCCCCAAGACTATCCTTCCACGTGAACGCATGCAGCAGAATATTTATATGTATGAAAAAAGCATTAGAAATAATCAAACTTAAAAGAAACTGTTAGTTGATATTTTTTTGCTCTGTGATAATATATAATGCGTTCCCGAAAAACTACATTTAAATCATACGTACATAACCCTCGTCATCAAAAACGTTTTGAAAGTTGGAAAACCACCTTGAACAATGCAAAAATGCTTAAGAACTCTAAATTGATTACATGGCACTTCAAAACTTCTGCCTCTTTATAATTTTTCCGAAAAACTACCCTTCCACGTTAACGTATGCAGCAGCACATTTACAAGTATGAAAAAAGCATTAAAAACAATAAAACTTAGAAGAAACTGTTAGTTGATATTTTTTTTCTCCTTTTTTGCTCTTTGATAATATATAATATGTTACCCAAAAACTACCCCTAAGTCATGCATACCCTCCCCTCGGCATTAAAAACGTTTTGTATGCTGTAAAACTACCTTGAACACTGTAAAAATGATTTAGAACTCCAAATTAATTACATGGTACTTAGAAATTTTCCTTCCATTATAATTTCCCCAAAACTACCCTTCACGTGAACGTCTGGAGCGGAACATTAATATGTATGAAAAAAACATACAAATAATAAAACTTAGAAATCACTGTTAGTTGATATTTTTTTGCTCTTTTTTGGCTCTCTGGTAATATATAATACGCTCTCGAAAAACTACCCCTAAGTCATACATACCCTCCCCTCGGCATCAAAAACGTCTTGCATGTTGTAAAACCACCTTGAACAATGTAAAAATGATTTAGAACTCCAAATTAATTACATGGTGCTTAGAAATTTCCCTTCCATTATAATTTCCCCAAAACTAACCTTCCACGTGAACGTATGCAGCAGAACATTTATATGTATGAAAAAAGCATTAAAAATAATTAAACTTAGAAGAAACTGTATGTTGATATTTTTTTGCTCTGCGATAATATATAATGCGTTCCTCAAAAACTACCCCTAAGTGGAAGAAGAGTTTACGGAGAAATTATGAAAAGGGGGAAATTTTCAAGTGTCATGCAATTAATTTGGTCTGCTAAATAATTTTCACATTGTTCAATGTGGTTTTTCAACTTTTTAAACGTTTTTGATTAAGAGGGAAATATATGTATGACTTAGGCGGAGTTTTTGGGTAACGTATTATACATTATCGAAGAGCAAAAAAATATCGACTAACAGTGTCTTCTAAGTTTTATTATTTTTTATGCTTTTTTTCATACATATATATGTTCCGCTGCATACGTTCACGTGGAAGGGTAGTTTTTCAGGAAAATTATAAAGAGGGGGAAATATTCAAGTGTCGTATAATTAATTTGAAGTTCTAAATCATTTTTGCATTCTTCAAGGTGGTTTTCCAACTTTTAAAACGTTTCTGATGACGAGCGGAGGTTATGTATGACTTAGGGGTAGGTTTTGTGTAACATATTATATATTATCGAACAGCAAAAAAGGAGCAAAAAATATCAAATAACAGTTTCTTCTAAGTTTGATTATTTTCAATGCCTTTTTCATACATATAAATGTTCCGCTGCATAGGTTCACGTGGAAGGGTAGTTTTGAGGAAATTATAATAGAAGGGAAATATTCAAGTGGCATGTAATCAATTTTGAGTCCTAAATAATTTATATATTTTTCAAGGTGGTTTTTTAACTTTTAAATGGTTTTTGATCACGAGGGGTGAGTCAGTATGACTTAGGGGTAGTTTTTCGATAGCGTATTATATATTATCAGAGAGCCAAAAAAGAGCAAAAAAATATCAACTAACAATGTTTTCTAAGTTGTATTATCTTTTATCCTTTTTTCATGCACATAAATGTGCTGCTGCATACGTTAACGTGGAAGGGTAGTTTTTCAGGAAAATTATAAAAAAGGGAAAATTTTAAAGTGCCATGTAATTAATTTGGCGTTTTAAATCATTTTTACATTGTTCAAGGTGGTTTTACAACATGCAAAATGTTTTTGATGCCGAGAAGAGGGTATGTATGACTTAGGGGTAGTTTTTCGGGAGCGTATTATATATTATCAGAGAGAGAAAAAAGAGCAAAAAAATATCAACTAACAGTGTTTTCTAAGTTTTATTATTTGTATGCTTTTTTCATACATATAAATGTTCCGCTGCATAGGTTCACGTGTAAGGATAGTTTTTCGGAAAAATTATGAAGAGGGGGAAATTTTGAAGTGGCATGTAATCAATTTAGAGTTCTAAATCATTTTTGCATTGTTCAAGGTGATTTTCCAACTTTTAAAACGTTTTTGAAGACGAGGGGTATGTATGTATGTATGACTTAGGGGTAGTTTTTGGGGAACGCGTTATATATTATCGCAGAGCAAAAAAGAGCAAAATATATCAACTAACAGTTTCTTCTAAGTTTAATTATTTTTAATGCTTTTTTCATACATATAAATGTTCTGCTGCATCGTTCATGTGGAAGGGTAGTTTTGAGCAAATTTTAATGGAAGGGAAATTTCTAAGTACCATGTAATTAATTTGGAGTTCTAAATCATTTTTACATCGTTCAAGGCGGTTTTACAACATGCAAAACGTTTTTGATACCGAGGGGAGGGTATGTATGACTTAGGGGTAGTTTTTGGGTAACATATTATATATTATCAAAGAACAAAAAAAATATCAACTAACAGTTTCTTCTAAGTTTGATTGTTTTCAATGCTTTTTTCATACATATAAATGTGCTGCTGCATACGTTAACGTGGAAGGGTAGTTTTTCAGGAAAATTTTAAAAAGGGGAAAATTTTAAAGTGCCATGTAATTAATTTGGAGTTCTAAATCATTTTTACATTGTTCAAGGTGGTTTTACAACATGCAAAACGTTTTTGATGCCGAGGGGAGGGTATGTATGACTTAGGGGTAGTTTTTCGAGAGCGTATTATATATTATCAGAGAGCAAAAAAAGAGCAAAAATATATCAACTAACAGTTTCTTTTAAGTTTGATTATTTCTAATGCTTTTTTCATACATATAAATAATCCGCTGCATAGGTTCACGTGTGAGGGTAGTTTTTCGGAGAAATTATGAAGAGAGAGAAATTTTGAAGTGCCATGTAATCAGTTTAGAGTTCTAAATCATTTTTGAATTGTTGAAGGTGGTTTTCCAACTTTTAAAACGTTTTTGATGACGAGGGGTATGTATGACTTAGAGGTAGTTTTTGGGGGGAACGCATTAAATATCATCGCAGAGCAAAAAAGGAGCAAAAAAAAATCAACTAACAGTTTCTTCTAAGTTTGATTATTTTTAATGCTTTTTCATACATATAAATGTTCTGCTGCATACGTTCACGTGGAAGGGTAGTTTTGGGGAAATTTTAAAGAGGGCGAAATTTTCAAGTGTCATGTAATTAATTTGAAGCCCAAAATCATGTTTACATTGTTGAAGGTAGTTTTCCCATTTTGAAAATGTTTTTGATCCCGGGGGTAGTTGTGTAAGACTTAGGGTAGTTATTTGGGAAACGTAATATATGTCATCATAGAGCAAAAAAAAAGCAAAAAAATCTCCACTCATTGTTTATCGCATTATAATCATTTTTAGTGAGTTTTCGTAGGTGGCGGCGCTGAGTGGACGTCCTGCTAGCGCCGCCACCCATTTCTCGGATGTTTAAAGAGCAAAAAAAAAATTTTTAGCATAAAATTAGCAAAAAAAAGCAAAAAAATATGGCGTATTCCATTTTATAATTTGCCTTGGTGGCGGCGCTGAGTGGACGGACCTGAAAAATCTCACTTTTCAGAGTAAGCCCCCTTTTTTCGGCGCACGTCACATATCTTTCGTGCCGGTGATTTTCTGTTTCTCGATTCTCGCGCTTGCCTTCGCCAGCCAGATCTACCAGGTGTATACATATGAAACCGGTATTGCCATTTAGCGGCCAGTAGGCACACTTGTAGGCACTGTCGGAACTTACCATTTGTGCTAATTGGCATA
>NC_046664.1:118715072-118720786 GCF_010883055.1 Belonocnema kinseyi
GAGGGCGCATACTTTGAATAAAATATTTGTTATCATTCTCTTGAAATAAATGTGTTTTTTTCTTGAAAAAATACCGGTTTCATATGTATACACCTGATATAGCTTACTCGGGGCTGGTTCTGCACGCCGAAAATTGTAAGAGCACTTAATTAATAAATTATATTAAAATTAATGAGGGCCTAAAATTATTATATTTATTAATTTGTTAAAATTAATTAATTTCTTTTACGGTTTCTTTTTAAAAAGGGAAAATTTTCAAGATACTGAATAAAATTTTTTGAAAATTCTTTTCGCACTTTAGATTTTCAGAGAAATTTTAAAAATTATTTTTTAAAACTCAATTTAAAATTTAAATGCAATTAAGATAAATTTAAAAAGTGAATAAAATTTTATTTAATTCAGAATTTAGTTAAATTTAAAAATTAAATAAAGTTTAGTCAAATTAAATCAATTCCTCGTCTGGTTTCTTTTAAAAGAGAAATTTTCGAGATACTAAATAAATAAGTTTAACCAATTTTTTTCGTATTTCAGAATTGTAGTGAAAGTTTGAAAATAATTTTTTTCTTAAGTAATTTTTACAAAAATAGTAAATTGATGGTTAGAATACTTCGGTATATAAATTTCTTCTACGTATATTTTTAAATCCTTAAATATTTTATTATTTTTTTGCATAATTAAGTTATAACTGAAGTAATATTTACAATTCTCTGTAGTGTCTAATTGACAATTTGTATTTAATTCCAAGGAAAAATTTAAGGTTTTCACTATTTATTTAATGATTTATAAAAATTATATTAAAATTCTATTTTTTTCTTTGATTATTTAAATCGTATAATATTTTTTTTCATAATTTGATTAATTATAAAACCAGTAACTAGACTGATATTTGCATAGATATGAAGAGTTTAATTAAAATGACAGTGTACCGAAAAAAGTCGAGTGATTGGTACTGAAATTTCAGTATACATAACAATGGTTGTTTAAATTTGTCCAATATTCTGTCATTATTATATCACTGAATTGGTCACCAGGTTTTACTTTTTCTTTTTATTCTTCTCAATTTTTAATTTAGTACAGTTTAATATTTAATTTAAAAGACACAACTTTTGTCCTTGTAATACCTTCTAGATTTTTCTATTATAGAAAGACCTTCTTTCAGTATCTTTGTTTCAAAATAAGACCGAAAAAATTAATTTTCGATTAAATATAATACTTTCACTGAAAACAAAGTGGTTTTATTTCTACAAGTTTAGAAAGTCGTATAGAAAAATCTATAAAATGGAAATATTATTTCACATGTAATTTTAATCATAATTTATGTTTTGATAACATTGCTTTATTATAATTTTAAATAAATAATCTATATCATGTAAATGTATTTATATAATGGGATATCAAGTTAGCGATTTTGAATTTGGCGGGGAACCAAAATGGTAGCTTGCTTATTCCCTTCGTATATAGTACCTTACTATACCTATCTTCCCTCTGCTTTATTGCCATGTTAACGAATTGTCGCGTCGTGTTTCGTGTTCCTCTTAAGCGTCCTAGAGCAGGCGCAGTACATCTACATGCCAAAGCTGGGATCACTGCTGGAGGCTTTTTTTACTAGCGCGTGGTGGGACCATGGTTTGTTGGATCATGGAATTACATCATGCATCTTGGAACATGGTCATGATGCAATAAAGCATGGTCTCGCCAGTGATCCCAGATCTGAAACGAGGTACATTCGTATGCTATCACACGTCTATGTGCGTGTGAATATAGTAGGAGACGATGCACATGACTGGGTTGCGCGCGCAACCCATTTCTCCTCTTCTGAATTTGAAAAATCGAAGGTGCACTATTGCCACTCGGAAAACTTCGGCGGTTCTATATATATATATATCGATCCGCTTTGAAATACATAAAATCAAGAAATTAGGATTTAAATGATTCCAGGTTTCGATGCTTCGATTTTATGGTTTTTTAGGTGTAGAGTATTATATTAATATTATCATATATATTATTAATGTTAATGTTATAATTATATGATATTTAAATATTTCGCGCAACTTAAAAATAAAAATATATATGCAATATGAGAATATTAATAACGTGATTAACATTTTGTTGTTTATGTATATATTATACAGGGTGGATGATGGACTGGGTAACCGGGAAATGACCAGGAATTTTTTGACCGGGAAAAACCGAGAAATGACAGTGCATTTTTTTTAACGGGAATTTTACAAATTTGTGGAAGAAAAGTCTGTCCACGTGCGATTTTAACAGTTTTTAAATAATTAGTGGAATTCTTATGTTTGTCAATTATTCTATTATTTAGCTTACAATGCGTAATTCAAAATTTGTACTTTAAGTAATAAAAAGTGCACAAAAAAGATTTGACAGAACGATTTTAAATCAGTTCAAAATTATTTAAGAATGTTCAGATTTTAACGTTAAAACTTAAACGGTTTCAATTTGAAAGGCTTAGTCCTTAAACAAATGTGAATGTGTGACTGAAAGTTTATAAACTATTTTCAACTTAAAAATAACTTTATAATAATATATTCTTAATTAAAGGATTTGATTAAATTAAAAATTTTTTTTCAGTCTAAAATATTCAAACTTAACCCATTCAATTAAAAAATTTCCATTAAAAAAAAGATTAATTGTTGAATATTTAACAATATTTGAATTTTTATTCAAGACAAGTAAACTGAAACAAATATTTAAAGGTAAAGAATCTTTAAACCAACTGTTTGACATAGAATACCTGGAGACGTTAAAATTTCGAAGAGCCTTGAAACTTTGAACGTGACATTTGTAATTGTAGTATTTGATAAATGTTTAAATTGTTTGTGAAATGTTTAAATTTTGATGTATAATTTACAAATGAACATTTGTAGAAAAAAAATTGAGTAATTTTAAGAGATATTTAGGAGTTTTAAAAAGATTAAAAATTATCATGCAAATTTTAGAAAGTTTTCTTGAAATCTTTTTTGAAAATTTGGTTTAAATCTTTGAAAAACTTTTTAAATATTCTTTTAAAATAATTTTTTAAAATGAAAAGTTATTTTTTATTTTCCCAAGAATCTTAAGAAAATGTTTTTATTCTTTTGAAGCCTTTCATAATTCTTGAAAAGAATCTAATTTTTTGTTTAAAATCTGCGAAAATCTACATTTTGTTTTATAATAAGCTATCATTTCAAGTTTTACATTAAGTTTGAATCTTTTCGAAACTTCTACATATCTCTGAAAATTACTCAAATTTTGCCTATAAATAATAAATGTTCAATTATTATTTATACATCTAAATTTAAAATAAATGTTCTAAAATTTGCAGGATTTTCTGAAAATGTTGGAAAAAATTCAATTTACTTTGACAGATATTTAGAAGTTCTGAAAAAAGTTAAAAAATAATTTTAAATTTAAAACTAAATTAAAACAACTTCTAGATTTTTAAATAAAATTTTGAAGCTTTATAAGGATGTGTAAACTATTTAAAAAGAAAATAATTGAATTTCTAATTTGAGAAGAGTTCATTTAAAATGTTTTCAATTTTTCAATATTTCATGTTTCTAGCTTAAAATTTATTAAAATTATATAATTTTGCAAATTTTAAAGTTCATTGCTTAATTTTTTAATTTAGAGCATTGAAAATGATAAAGTGGATTTATATTTTTTATATTGAAAAATGTTAGTACCTTCAGTTTTATACGCGTAAATTATTGAGCATTTGAAGACAACATTTTTGAATCAAAACTTTTAAATTTCAGTTTTAAAAGTTCAAAATTTAACAGTTCCACTTTAAGTGCTTTCATTTGCAGCTCAGTTTTTATTACCTCAAGTGGGACATTTTGTAGCTTTAGTGTTCCATTTTTTAATTTCATTGACCGTGAAAAATGTTTGCGAACCGGGAAAAAATCGGGAATTTATTTTTTCAATTAAAACGGCCACACTGTTATATAAAATGATTTTATTTATTTTCCGTTTGTGAGAGGCGAGGGGACTTACGTTCAGAAAGCACCCTGAATTTGTTTTTTATGGATATATTATATAAAATGAGTTTACTTATTTTCCCTTTGTGAGAGGTGAGGGGACTCACGTTCAGAAAGCACCCCGATTTTGTTTTTTATGTAAATATTATATAAAATGATTTTATTTATTTTTAGTTTGTTAGAGGCAAACTATTCTTATAATATGAGATACACCAGGAAATAGCTAATAAAATGCAAAATAAAGTATTATTTTTAATGAAAAACTTCATTCTATGTTTCCGAAGTATAAATTTATTGCTATTTAGATATACTTAGTTTTTGCAGTAGTCACAAACACTTTTGTAACCAATTTCCCCCGCGCAGCTACAGTGTTATAAAAACCACAGGTATCTCATATTATGAGAACCACACCGTGCAACTATGCATTTACCTTACCTGACCTGTACAATGAAAAACTTCAACACTATCGATATTTTCCTACTTAGCTATTCAATCCCCATCACTGCAGACAAACTCTACTGTTAAATACATATTTAATGAATAATAAATAGGGTTTAAAGAATTTCCTTCCAACGACTCGACCACCATCGATTTCACAAAAAGTTCGCCTATAATCTCTAGAAGCCCAATGAAAAATGGACTATACCACGAAATTACTCTTTCTTTAAGGGCTACAACTTAGTGATAGAACCAACAGAGTGGGTCTCTTAGTTTAGCTGATACCCCGTTTTCTCATATTACGAGAATATCTCATATAGGGTACTCTCCTCTATATTTATTTATATATACGGCTCAAAATTGTTGTTTTTATTTCACTACATATCTTTCCTTCTAATTTAGTAATTTAAGTTTTCAAAGTTTGTATTTTATCAATGAATCAATTGCAGGTTCTCTACTCTGCTTGAATAATTTTTTGATAATTTATGTAAAACCTTATGTACTCACAACATTGCCAAAAAAAATTTTTCCGCGAAATTGGTAAAATACATTTCGATATTTTATTTCTTTTTATTAACAGGTGTAATTAAATTTTTTAAATTATAATTTTATAGTAAGAACAGTTGCATGATGGAAATTAAAAAAACTTAACTGAATCCCAAAAAATAATATATTTTTATAAAGATTTTTCCTTATATTTTACAATCTAAATAATTACTGCTTCTGTTTTGGGTTTTAAAAATTAATATTTACAAGATTTTTTTCCAAAATTATCCGCTTTTACAGTTATATTGTTGTTTAGTTTTAGATTTGTTTTATACAAAAATGTAACTTTCACTCTGCGTACAGTAAAATATAAAAAAATGTTGCGTCATCTGTAATGACCAATTACTGACCAATAAGGGTATAATACTTTAATTGACACGTTGAACACACGTGTAATTTATATGACATGTAAAGAATTATGAGTATTTGAATTTAAGAAAACGATAAGGTGTGTTGTCAAGAAATTATCCACATATTTCTTTAAAGTGTTTTTTCTTTTAAACTATTGGTATCAATATTTATTGATAGGTAGCATAGATAGATTTATAATACAAATATTCACCTTTTCCTTTTTAGTTTAATCAATATTACACACTAAATAAAAACTTGGACAATTTTTTGATAATTCACGTTATCATTTAAACAGTCTTTTTTTTATTATTATTATACCATTAAGCCATTTCCCTTTCGGGGTAGGCGTGACTCACTCGGCAGGGGAAAGGAGTAGTGTGTGGATGGGATAGAGATTTT
>NC_046664.1:118720886-118722287 GCF_010883055.1 Belonocnema kinseyi
AAGCTTTTTCTAGGTCAACAAATGCACAGAAAACTTTTTTTCCTACTCTCAAACTTTTTTCTGTTATTTGCCGTAAGCTAAATATTTGATCCGTATATGACCGTCTTTAAATTTTTAATATTCACAACATTCTCAACGAATTTTTTTTGTGAAATCGGTTATATACATGTCATCTTATTTCCTTTAAAAGACAACATATGAGTAGATAACCCTAGCTATAGGGCGGCCTGTGATTGGTCGAGAGGTGAGGCCTAAATGGGAGGCCATTACAAAATGGCAGCCATCCTAATTAATCGAGTGGACGATTTCGAGTTGGAAAAGGGGCGGGGTTGAAGACTTTCCCATTGAAAGGATTATTCTCAGTTGGAAAAGCGGATGAGCTCCACATGATCTTAATAAACGAATGTTTCTCAGCTTAATAGGGGAGGGGGTCCCACCCCCTCCCTGTTAGCCTGAGAGTAGAGGATGTATACTATCGAGTTGAAAAATGCAAGAAATAATTACAAAGAAAATTAATTATCTTAATTTTACTTTATATTTAGGTTGAAAATCGGTGTGTTGAAATAAAAAACAAAGCGAAAAATACGTAAAGGTATGTATAATATTTAAATTACTAATAAAAACTTAAAATTATCCTAAATTATTCTAAGTGACAGGTAATAAATATAAACATTGTTTTTAATTGCAATTCCAAATCTTTGTGTATTTATTTAGTAATTTTCCAAGTCGTTGTATCCTTCTAAACCTTTCATCGACACATACAATTACATTTCTTAGTTCTTCGAAACTGCACTTTTGAATTACTATTTGGGGAGTATATACCTTTTCCTTGTTGGCTTCAACCTCGTCCTGCTGCGTGTCATTATCCGTCTCGTCGTTGTATTTCTTGCCGTCCCTCAGAACTATCGCCTTATTACAGGCAGTGGTTGCAAACACCAGCGTGTATTTCCCCAATTCAATGGTTTGTAGGTATAAAGGTGAATTCCCGTAACAGAGGTATGATTCTGTGATATCCATATATCAATAGAGTTTTTCGAAAGTTGCAGAGTCGAAGGTGATAATGTTGCCTGAACTGTTCATAATTTTATTGAGCAGTTGAAATGTGCCATGTGATTCAACATCTAGTCCAATTAGAATCGTCTTGAAAAATGAAGGATTAAGTCCGTAAATAGTAGGCAGAATCATTCATTGCGTGGTTCTCTTCGTGAAGCTTTCAGACACAATAACCAAGCGTTTAAGAGCAGCTTTTGTAAGAACTTGTTTAAGTAGTGATGACTTGGGTTGATCTCATTTATTTTTGGTACGTGGGTAGTTCAATAAGTCCTTAGAATGAAGTATAAAAACAATTTTTTTTGGGTAAATTTTTTTTTATTTTTCAACATAATCTCCTTGGAGCTCTAT
>NC_046664.1:118722387-118731714 GCF_010883055.1 Belonocnema kinseyi
GCCTTGGAGGAGATTATGTTGAGAAATAAAAAAAAAAAATTCTTAAAAACGTTGTTTTTCTTGGTCAGGCCGGAAACTTATCAATCCACCCTCGTATTATCTGTAGATTTATGTAGAGTATCGATATACTGGTCTAAGTTTTTCCCTCTCTAAAGAACAAACCATTGCATAAGTTATGGGTGTTTTATATGAAAAAAATGTCGAGTACAAGATTCAAAGTAATGAAAACAGAACAATTAATTTAAAAAATAGAAATTTCAAGGTAAAACGTTACCACAAAGGCTAATTCATTTCATCTGTTATAAAACGTTATCTAGTTTCTGTGAAACGTACGTACGTGCGTACGCAAAATTCGCAAGTGAAACTAATTATCAAACAAATGCCATTAGTTGTTCATATACTGTCCGTGGTATATCGATACATTTTCTCCGGAAAAAATAATTTTTAACGTAATTTTTACTAGAGAAACAATTTCGATTTCGTTTATTTGTCAAAAAAATATTCTACACCCACTAGCAGTAATTTCTGTGTTAAAAAAATATTGTTCTTCTTATAATTTTTTCCTAAATAGCAACTTAAAATAATATTTTTTTAAAATGAACACATTGTTGAACACAAAATAATGCAAAAAGTGTTTGAAAACTATATTCAGGGAATTAAGTGAGGCCTGATGATTCACATGTGTAAGGTATATAGTGATATTCCCCTTAAAAAAAAAAAAAACTATTGGCAAGTACGCATGTAAGCGGGGAAGGTGCTGGCAATGCTTAAACCAGTTTAGATGGGTTTGTTTGGTATAAATCGGTTTTTCAGATATAAAACAGGTTTCAACACACTAGAAACGTGAATATTAATAGAAGCAAAACAAAGATTTTTCAAGGAAAGCTTTAACACAATAGCTGTTTTCTTCAAATGAATAATGTTCAAAACCAATTTCTAGAAAAAATGTATGCCAAAAATTAGATATAATTTGTGCAAAATCTATTTTCAAACAAAGTGATGAAAAAATAAGTCCATTCTTAGTGAAATCTTGAGAAGAAATTTAAAAATAATTTAAAAAGAAACATTTGCCAGCAATTAAAAAGAATTCTTCTGTTTTTACGCAGTAGTTTTTTTTAACTTCAAAAATTGTTACGCTTTAATTTTTTTAATTAGCCATCATTATAAAATTTTCTGTAATACGAGGCCTAACGCTCCACTTGACAAGTTAGTTTCACGGAAAATTCTAAAGTTATTCAGAGAAATACAACAATGTTTAAGGGAAGGCTTTACCACAAAAGCTCATTTTTTATCCCAATAATGTTCAGAACAAGTTTCTATAGAAATGAATGCCACAAAATTTAATAGAATTTATGGAAATCTTTTTACAAAAAAAGTTCCAAAAAATAAGACCGATTACAATAAAACTTTTAGAAGAAATTGAGAAAACATTCCCTGAAATAGTTTTGAAGCAATTAAAAAAAGTCTTCTGTTTTAACTAATATATTCTGTAAGTCTTAACAATTCTTATATTTCGAAATTTTTTCTCCAGCTATCTACCATTACGGAATTTTCCACAATACTAACCCTAGCGCTATATTCGAACGTTTAGATTGACACAACATTTCAAAATTAAGCAAAGCAAACAAATAATTTAAAAAAATTGCAACCAATTAAAAAATTGTGTTTTTTTTGCACTTGATATTTTTGTTTTAACTGTAAAAATATTTAAAAATTTTAAAACCTTTTATTTTTAATAGTCTGCAATTACGAAATTATGGGTGCCATTAGATCTAGCGCTTTAATTGACCGATTAGTTTCACAGAAAATTTCGACATTAATCGACGCAATAAAAAAAATGTAAGGGACGATTTTACCACAAAATCTATTTTCTTTCATCCGAATAATGTTCAGAACAAATTTCTATAAAAGTTAATACAAAAAATTTAATATAATTTACCGAAAAACCTCTGACATATAAAGTTCAAAAAAATAAAACAAAATTCAATAATAATTTTGGAAGAAATTGAAAAAATATTTCTTGCTAAAATTTTGAAGCGATTAAAAAAAAGTCTTCTGTTTTACCGAATATATTTTGTAAATCTTAACAATTCTTATATTTTAATACGTTTTCTCCAGCTATCAACCATTACGGAATTTTCCACAATACTAACACTAGCGCTATACTAGAACGTTTCGTTTTACAGAAAATTTCAACATTAAGCAAAGCAAACGAATAATTAAAAAAAAAAGTTCAAACAATTTAAAAAAATGTTCTTTTGTTCTCAATTAATAATTTTGTTTTTATTTTAAAAATATTTTTAATTTGAAAACCTTTTTTTTATTTGAACGGTCTACAATTACGAAATTATTCGTGATAATAGATCCAGCGCCTTAATTAACCAATTAATTTCACAGAAAATTTCGGCATTAATAGAAGCAATAAAAAATTTTTAAGGGAAAACTTTACCACAAAATCTATTTTTTTTTTCATCCGAATAATGTTGAGAACAAATTTTTATAAAAATTGAAACAACAAATATAATTTACGGGAAACCCTTTTCAATGCAAAGTTCAAAAAAATAAAATGAAATTCAACGCAACTTTTAGAAGAAATTTAAAAAAATATTTGTAACAAAATGTTCCGAAACATAAGACAAACTGCAATTAAATTTTCAGAAGAATTTGAAAAATAAGTTTCTAACAAAAGTTTGCAATCAATTTAAAAAAAAGGAGAAGTTCTCTGTTTTTAGGTGATATATTTTTTTTAATGTTAAACATTTTTTAATTCTTTAAATCTTACAATAAACTCCGTCAAACTAATTAATGCCGTCCTTTCTTATATTTCATTTAATAATAATCAAAAATACTATGAAAAATAGAGAAAAATTTTGTTGGTAAATTAAAAATACGGAAAAAATACATTTTATGTTGCTTTTTAAATAAAAATTTAAACCGTTCTTATCTTGTGAAACTTGCAAAAATCAGACGTTAAACTTCCATAGTAATGTATTTCAAGTGACACAATAATTTAGGCACTAATTATTTCATAATTTTTGTAATTTAGTCCAAACAGCTTCCGCACTTTGCAAATTATATTCAGTTATACTTGTGTATATCCACGGAAAAAATAATATGTCAGTCTGTCGATACCAGCAGATTATTTCAATCAATGATAAAAACACAACAATAAAAATAACTGTATCTCCTTATATTCAGACAGCCTGAAACTTATGGGGAATGAACATTGTTTTCTTAAACTTACATGAACACTTTTTTCCTGCGAGTTAAGGAGATTGTTTACACAGCACCAGTTTTGCTACGGAAGTACATTTTAGTGCGTTTTAAAAGTCACGACGATAAGAGCTTTATTCTATTTCCAGTTTTCTTTTTGTCTAAAGATTTTTTTGAATAATGAAAATGAAGAACTGAAACCATTTTTCCTGAAAAGAAATAAGTGATTAAAACGTAAATCATCATAACTCAGTCAAATATCATTTGACACACATACAAAGTATACTATAGGAATGTCTACAATACTATTAAAAATATGGACAAAAAGCATGGAGGGAATTTCATATTTAAAACAACTTACAGCGAAAAAGTTTTTCTATATAGTTGAAAGAAGATTTCTGGAAAGTGTTAGATACATATATTAAAAATTAGCGACAATATGCAATTTGGCAAACATTAAACGACGCCATAACAATTGCTTAAAGAAAGCCTAACAGAGGTAGCTCAGTTCTGAGAGTGCAATCGTTACAAAGTAAGTATTTCCGGTAATTTTTAATGGATATATCTAAAATGTTTCAATAAATCTTCTTTTGACTAAAGGGAACAACTTTCTCGCTAAAAATTGTTTGCAACCTGAAGTTCCCTCGAAATTTTTTGTTTGCGAAACTAGAAAAATGTGGTTAAAGACAGGCCGTAATCTGCAATTGAATATTATTAAAAAAAGAAAGATAATTTTCAACTTTTGTATTGCTTTCAAGGCATACCAAGGGTATACTTGTGTCTATCTTCTTAAACTCACAAGAAATATCTGGTTATTTTCAACTTTGGTTTGCTTTAACTTCAGAAACGATAAGTTAAATTTATTCAAAAATTACCCGCATAATATACCTAGCAACTTACTTACAACTGCATTGAAAAGCGTCTGTACCAATTTGACAGGTTCTCTATCTGACAATTTTATTTGGATTCTCCGTATTCATCATTTTGTTATGATAAATCTTAAAGCATATCAATTTTATTTTTCCCTTTGAAACATATCCGATCGCTCACAAATGTCAACAAATTTTAAGTGATATTTGATAAACCAAAAGGCACTATACTCTCAACCGAAAATCGGGTCGGATACTATGTGAATATAACAGTACCACAAAGATTTAAACAGTTTTTCATAAAACAACCATGGAAAATTGTACTTTCACTACAAGTAAACCGTAGACAAAGTGCGCCTTTTTCAAAAGTGTGATACAGAATTTCCCACAGTTTTTGCCTCACTCTCAGGAAATCTCCCATTTTTCTGCGATTTATTTATTATCATTATCTTTGTTTAATTTCTGAGAATTTGAAAACGGTTTTTCTTTTCCAACTCAAAAATATTTTTCAGAATATTTCAACTATTATCCCGTTTCCAGCATAGAAAAATGAGCTTGAGACAGAAGGGACCATGAGCTTGTGCTCATGGTCATTGTGAACATTTTATTAAATTGTTAGAAAATTTTTTTTTGAAAATTATTTGTTTGCTTTCCTTAAGGTTGAAATTTTTTGTAAAACGAAACGTTCTAGTATAGCGCTAGTTTTAGTATTGTGGAAAATTCCGTAATGGCTGATAGCTGGAGAAAACGTTTTAAAATATAAGAATTGATAAGATTTACAAAATATATTAGGTAAAACAGAAGACTTGTTTTTTAATCGTTTCAAAATTTTAAAAAGAAATATTTTTTCAATTTCTTCCAAAATTATTATTGATTTTTTTTTTTTTAACTTTATATGTCAGAGGTTTTTCGGTAAATTATATTAAATTTTTTGTATCAACTTTTATAGAAATTTGTTCTGAACATTATTCGGATGAAGGAAAATAGATTTTGTGGTAAAATCGTCCCTTGCATTTTTTCATTGCGTCGATTAATGTCGAAATTTTCTGTGAAACCAATTGGTCAATTAAAGTGCTAGATCTAGTGGCACCCATACTTTCGTATGGGTGAAATTTTGTGTCAATCTAAACGTTCAAATATAGCGCTAGGGTTTTTCTTCTACCCCGTTGTCAGGTTGTGCCTGTACGTCTATTTGAGGTAGCAAGACAGTGCGGGATGGGGGGGGGGAGAAGTAATTTTGAATCAGATGGCTGACGGGAGGTACAGGTGCTGGATGGGAAAGGTGCTCGTATCACATGAGGCCGGTTAAGAATAAGAGGAGTCAGAAAGGCAGGAGTGCGATGAAGCCTGCATAAAGCAGGGCGCAGACGGGGCTGAGCCTAGTCACGGGAGGCCGACCGGGGAGCGGCGGTCTGGTTTTCCTGTTGGCGCGCGGCGAGCCACCGGTCAAGTTCATGCATTCCTCGTGGTGGGTTAGTTTGACTGGTGGGTAAGGGCAAGCATACACGCTTGATGCCCCCCTTCATCGAAATTTATATTCCGCCGGTGACTTCCGCAGAAGCGTTTTGCGGGAGGGGAACCTAGGAGGGAGGGCGAGAACGTCTCGGGCGTCTCGCAGGCGGAGAGAAGCAGGGTGTCCGATCCTGGTTCCGTGGGAGTGATCCTGGCACTCGGGGTGCTAGGAGGGGCCAGATTGGGCGAGGCACCTGCACACGGATTCCGGCTCGAAAACTGAGCCTCCGCGATTGTCCCGGGCTGTGGATGGTTAGCAGCGTTGTCTCCCGATATGACAACGAGGTTAATTTTCATAAGTTCCCCTAGCACTGGAAGGGGTGCGGACGGGGCCACCTTTAAATCCCATAGGCATGGGGGAGAATTTGGGCAGTCTCGTACTATAGGCCGGCTTGGTCCGGCCGCTGGAGAGTCGCCCCGTCGGGTGAGATTTGTCGGCGGGAAGACGTACCGAGGTTCCCAAATAAACCGCGGCACCCGCAAGGACAGAGGTAGGCAAAGAGTAGAGAAAGGACATCTCTGCCGTGGGTCCCGTGTACCGTCGTTACCTCGACGGATCTCTAATAGATTGGGAGCCCCGAGTATCAGCAACCCAGGCTCGTGTCAGTCGTAAGGCGAAACGAGGCGGTGAATTGGGAACGGCGGGGCGAACTGCTTCGTTGATGGCTCGTTGAAGTTGCTCTCCTTGAGCTCGCTGGCGCTGTCGTTCCCAGTGATTTGCCTGACGCTCGGCGGCTTGTCGAACCCGCTCTTCTGCGGGTAATGCCGCCTCTTCTGCTTGACGCGCCTAGCGAAGCCGCGTCCGGCGATTAGGCCGCGGTCCTCGGCCTTCCCTTGACATAAAAGGGGGTCAATGAGGAAAGCGCACCGTATACACGCGGACGTGTGGAAAAACACTCGGATGGTTGTAAACCCAAGAGAGTGCAGTTGGGGCGACTCGGCCTGCTTCCTGATACTTCCAATGGAGGCACGACAACCTCTCGGCCGACAATGTCTCCACGAATGTACCGCACCACCCGAGAAGAAAACAACCTTTCGGCCAATTTTCCCTCAGATGATACTCTCTGATACACTTCACCGACACCTGTCACGGACAGCAGAGAACTCTAATGAAGTTGGTTGAAGACCGTTTATTTTACTTAGAAAAGTTTTGCACATAGACAGAGAGTGAGAGCAGAGCGGAACTCAGGCTCTCCTTACTTTCTGAAACGGACTGACTCTACAAACCCAGACTCGATACTCGGTGACCGAGCGGGAGGCTGTCCGAGAGCCGTGGGAGCGGCAGCGGGCCCGCTGATTGGCTGCGACGCCGACAACGGAGTCGCAGCCAGCAGAGGAGGGAAGCGCTGCCTCGAATGCACTACCTTGGATCTCACGCGTCAGCACCGAAATTAATGCAAAATCGCTAATTATTAATTTGAATTCAAAAATAGAAATAATTAAGATAATTTAATGAAACCTAAAACGAGTGCTAGGTACTATCCCAGCTTCATTATTCCGAAGGAAGCACGAAGCTAGGGCAAATAGAACGGCAGTTGGGTTTTTCTGTTAATTAATTATTAATTTTGATTATTATTATTATATTTACTTTTATTTATATTTTAAAACTACCGCCTAACTGCCTCTCTATTTCGGCTAATTTAAAGATGGATGTCTTGTGTTAATTGTTCCTTTAAGCTTTGCTTAATTTTGAAATTTTGTGTCAATCTAAACGTTCGAATATAGCGCTAGGGTTAGTATTGTGGAAAATTCCGTAATGGTAAATAGCTGGAGAAAAAATTTCGAAATATAAGAATTGTTAAGACTTACAGAATATATTAGGTAAAACACAAGACTTTTTTTTAATTGCTTCAAAACTATTTCAGGGAATATTTTCTCAATTTCTTCTAAAAGTTTTATTGTAATCTGTCCTATTTTTTGGAACTTTTTTTGTAAAAAGATTTCCATAAATTCTATTAAATTTTGTGGCATTCATTTATATAGAAACTTGTTCTGAACATTATTGGGATAAAAAATTGAGCTTTTGTGGTAAAGCCTTCCCTTAAACATTGTTGTATTTCTCTGAATAACTTTAGAATTTTCCGTGAAACTAACTTGTCAAGTGGAGCGTTAGGGCTCGTATTACAGAAAATTTTGTAATGATGGCTAATTAAAAAAATTAAAGCGTAACAATTTTTGAAGTTAAAAAAAAACTGCTACGCAAAAACAGAAGAATTCTTTTTAATTTCTGGCAAATGTTTTTTTTTTTAATTATTTTTCAATTTCATCTCAAGATTTCACTAAGAATGGACTTATTTTTTCAGCACTTTGTTTCAAAATAGATTTTGCACAAATTATATCTAATTTTTGGCATACATTTTTTCTAGAAATTGGTTTTGAACATTATTCATTTGAAAAAAATAGCTATTGTGTTTAAGCTTTCCTTGAAAGATCTTTGTTTTGCTTATATTAATATTCTCGTTTCTAGTGTTTTGAAACCTGTTTTATATCTGAAAACCCGGTTTATACCAAAAAAAACCATCTAAACCGGTTTAAGCATTGCCAGCACCTTCCCCGCTTACGTGCGTACTTGCCAATAGTTTTTTCTTTAAAAGGGGTATATCACTATATACCTTACACATGTGAATCATCAGGCCCAACAAAATAATTTACATTTAAAAAATTTTTGCCTTTACAAGAACAGTGGTAGAGGTTATATAGGGACTTATTTATTTGATTTATAAATGACCTACGAAAATTTCTCCTTTTGTGATAAAGTGTGTAAAAAAAAACCATTTTGATCATTACTATTCTTCACTTAATTCCCTGAATATAGTTTTCAAACACTTTTGGCATTTGTTTGATAATTAGTTTCACTTGCGAATTTTGGAATTACAATTAAAAACAATGTTTATATTTATTACCTGTCACTTAGAATAATTTAGGATAATTTCAAGTTTTGATTAGTAATTAAATATTATACACACCTTTAAGTATTTTTCGCTTTGTTTTTTAGTTCAACACACCGCTTTTCAACCTAAATATAAAGTAAGATTATGAAAATCTTCAACCCCCTATAATATTTAATTACTAATCAAAACTTAAAATTATCCTAAATTATCTACTTATATGGTTCAAGCTGAATAATTTCGATCCAATGGAAACAATTTCAAATTGGTAGATAATTTCAATTTTACATAGAACAGCATTAATATTAATATTTTTTCAACTATTCCGCATTTTAAAGAAATGCAAGAAATTGGCGATTTTAATTATTTCAATCTTTCGCACGATTAATTTTTCAATATGCAATATGCAATATTATGGTTATAATAATATTATATCAACAGATATTAATATTAAGATTAATATTAATTAGCTGTAAATGATTGTGCCGAAATTTTGAGCGTTTGAAGTAGAATTTATATATTAAACCGTAAAAATTTAAATAGCCTTCCAAATTTAAAAATTTATTTATGAGACTCATTTGAAACAAAACTATTACAAATTATAAGTACTAACAAGTACAAAATTCGGTAGTAACACTTTTTAAAATTGCTAGCAATTTTAAATCTTAAAAATCGAAGTCCCAAGTAGTCCTAGATAAAGCATTATATAACCAAATTCTAGGAAGCTATAGTTTGTAATTGTTTAATTCCAAATGATTCTTATAAACAAATTTTATAATTTCGAAAGTTAGGAGGCTATTTAAATTGTTTTGGTTTGATAGATAAATCCAACATTAAACGCTTAA
>NC_046664.1:118731814-118733422 GCF_010883055.1 Belonocnema kinseyi
TTTTCAAGATAGTCCACGAATATTATGCCATGTGCATCCCAAAATACGGAGGCCATAACCTTTCCGACCCATTGTTGCGTTTTCGGACGCTTCGGAGCACTTCGGCCCGGTGGAACCCACTGTTTTGGCTGTTGCGTTGACTCAGGAGTGTAGTAGTGGATCCAGGTTTCATTCATGGTTATGAATCGGCGCAAAAACTCGGTCGGCTTACGCGAAAATAATGCCAAATTCTGCTGGGAAGTTGTCACACGAATTCGTTTTTGGTCCACTGTGAGGAAACGCGGCACCCATCGCGCGTAGAGCTTCTTCATGCCCAAAACTGAATGCACGATATTGCCCACATGTTCCAATGATATGCCTACAGCATTAGCTACCTCTCTTAATTTCACTTTGGGATCATTCAACATCATATCATGGATTTTTTCGACATTTTCTGGTGTAGTGACCACTTTCGGGGGCCCAGATCGTTCAGCGTCAGCTGTGCTCGTACGGCCACAACGAAACTCGATAAACCACTTATGAATCGTTCCAATCGACGGTGCAGAGCCCGCGTAATACTTATCCAGCTTGGCCTTGGTCTCGGATATCGTTTTCTTGCGAAGATAGTAGTGTTTGATCAAAACTCGAAACTCAGATTTTTCCATATTAAAAAAAACTCGGAGGTTAGTCGCTTCTCAGTGCTGTAACTTATAAATGCGTAAACGTAAATGGCTGAAGTTTTGACAGGCTTCATTTGAAGGATCAAGCTCGAGTACTCACTCCTGAAAGCCCGGATTAAGAAAGCACAAGAGAAAAACTCTCGTGAACAGCTCCTCGATAAGAGGATGCACGGTATCTTCCACACAAATGTGAAGGATCAGTCAATGTCTTGTGAGCTAACGTTTGCTTTCCTTAAATCGCCCAGATTGAAGTCTGGTACGGAGGGTTTCATCTCTGCATGCCAAGACGGTGTCATTTCCAACTTAACATACCGTCGCCACATTTTGAGCCAAGACATTCCCGATGACAGCTGTAGGGCATGCCATACACACCCCGAGCATTTAGCTCACATACTATCTAGTTGTCCAACTCACGCGGGAACGACCTAAATTCAAAGGCACAATGCGGCATTAAGAGTGCTTTATTACCATCTCTGTCACTCTTACGGCATTAACCTTAATATCGATCCTCTAAATGCTCCTGGGGAAATTGAGTCAATTGTCGAGAATGGGAAGTGCCGTATATACTGGAACTTTATATTCTCGACAATTGTTTCTGTTGCTCACCCGAGGCCTGACATGGTTCTTCTTGACTTCGAGAAGCGAACCATGTTCGTTATCATATTTTCGGCACCAGCTGACAAAAACATCATAACCAAGGAGATTGAATAGAAAGAGAGGTATCGAGACCTTATAAGGAAGTTGCAACGATTGTACCCGGAGTATTCTGTTAAACTAATCGTCCTTATCATCGGCGCTCTTGGAGGTGCCAAGCTGTCACTTGCTAATGGCCTATAAAGCATCCCTACGTGTCAACAATATGCTAAAACACTTGCGGGAAAAATGCAGAAGGCGGTTGTCCTTGGGTCGCTCCGTGTTCTTAGGATGCACGAGGCTTTTGCTGGATCGT
>NC_046664.1:118733522-118739106 GCF_010883055.1 Belonocnema kinseyi
CCGGTTATGTACGTCGTCTCCTACTATATTCACGCGGACATAGACGTGTGATAGTATTGGCGTGTACCTCGTTTCAGAACTGGGATCACTGGGTCCCGCCAGTTCGATATTCAAATACGTTCGACTTGGGGTGTTTTTGATATTTGCACTCAGAGTGCACTCTGAGCGTGAAGGGGTTCTCCACCGTTGAAAAAAAAGTCTCTTATTGGTTGAGAAATTGCAAGAATCTCATGAGTGTGATATGCGCCGTAGCTTTCGGTAAAAATAATCTAGAATGGTTGTGTATTGTGCAAATTTCTTGGGCAAGGGATACGTGCAAACCGTCTTCCTACTCTGGGATCGTTCTCCGTCGTTTTGGCCAGAGCAAAAGTTAAGAGCGTGAAGAGAATACAAAATGTGGGCGAATGTGAATGATTTGAATCCTGATGATCTTTTGGATCCTAAACCAATTTCCACATAGTTTTTTACATTCTCATTCATGAGAGTGTAATGTAATCGTCAAAATTTTCTATCTCTGGTTTTTAACGGATCTTCACGTTTCGGCACTCACAGAATCCAAAAATCATACAATTTTATCGGCGTCTGTCTGTATGATTACCTGAATGTTGTAGCTACGCTAACTTTTGAAGAATTTGTTCAATCAAGACAGCCTTTAATACACTTCTTAAGGTTCCCGAAATGAAAGTTAAGTTCATTACTCAGATATTTCTAACCAAAATTAAAAAATTTAGAGCATTTTCAAAATTTGAAAATAAAACTTTTCAAAATGAAATTTTTTTGTCAAAGATTCTAATAGACAGGTAGAAGACTTGCAAATTCTCTGTATGAAATTTTCGATTTCGATGAAAATTACAAAAGTTATATAATTTTGAAAATTTTGAAAATCTTAAGATAAATAGAACAAAATATTTTTCTAAAAAATTAGGAAATTTCATTAAAATTCATCACTAGATATCAAATATATTTATAAACTATGTTAATTAAATTTTTCGATTGGACAATAATTCAAAAAAAATTTTAATTAGATAAAATTGCTAAAAGTTGAACCATTTTCAAAAATATGCAATTTTGGTTTTTTAAGGGATCCATAAGTTTAAAACGTTATTTTCAGTAGATTTTAACAAGATTTACAAATTATCTTGATGAAGTTTTTCAATTGGACACGAATTATCGAGCACGAAGCGCGAGTTTTGCAATGAGCATTTAATCGTCAAAGCCGTAGGTGCTTTGAAAACCTTCTTTAAATACGCGCGAAATGAGACTGTGTCCGCACAGCGGGCATTTTTTTGTGGTGTTTTAGAAATGTCTCGATAATTTTCACCGAAAAATTATTAAAATATTATTTAGGGTACTTTTTCAAATAGGCTGCGTGTACGTGACCATCTAGTCCGGACGGTCTTTTATAATCAAAAAGGATTTGACGTCAGTCGTCGCCAGTCTCCATGGCGAAATTACTTACAGATTATAAATTCGGAAATCATTTTTTAGATTAGGGAAAAAACAATTCTTTAATTTGAAGTTTAGTCCAAGAAAAAGACATGAAAGTTAAACCTGAAAAGGTATCTTCCGCAATCATGGATGACGAGCTCAATAATTTTTAAGTTGTCAAAAAATATTTCTCAAAAGACGCTTTGCTGCGGTTAAATGATGTTTATGCCAGAAAAAATAATTTTGACTTTGCGTATAGTGTTCCGGTAATAAGCGAAGATAAGAGAAAAATTAATTTTTTGAGATTTCAGCGCAAAAGTGAAGATTATTCTATTATTTGAAATGCGCAATTTTTCCATCTGTCTAAAATGCCACAATAAGAATAAGATACATTTTAAAATTATTTACTTCTATTTTCATAACGACCACCACACAGTTTTCTATTCTCCCAAAGAGAACGTGTTTTCAATATTATTAATTCCTTCTAATTTTACCGGTAACGCACCTCACAGAGATATTTTTTATTCCTCAGAAGTGGTCATATTTTGATTTTATTTAATTCCTTCTAATAAGTTCACAAAATATGTATGATAAGTTGTTTTAATTCCTCCATGTGAAATGTAAATTCTGAAATTTTAATTCTCACCAATTTAACTCTGCCTCTCTCGAGTTAAAATTATTTTAATTCACAGATTTAAATAGATTTCTTTGATGTCTTTTTAACAAGTTTAAATAAATTATCAAAATATCTAATAATGAAAAATAGGTTAAATAAATGCTTTTGTTAAATTTTACTAAGTCGATTGAGAGGAATAGGATTTGCACTATTTCTGTTCCCGTTGGAGGATTTTTAGATGGAAAAAAATCACGTATTCATAGGAACACAAATTCTTAATTTTTCTGAATTCAATGCTTATTACTGGGATCTCTGCTTGTTATTTATAATCGAATTCCTATTTCGATTTCAGCCTCTCTGCTTGTTGTTTATTATCGTATTTTTATTTCAATTTTGGAAAGGAATATTTTAAAGCCTTAAAAACATTTAAACGAGCTACCTGGATCTTTAAATATATCTACCTGAGTGCTGATTGTGACGGTCTGAAGGAAAAGTCACTTTAATTTAATTTTGTCCTGATACAGATTCGTAGACCTGGTCAGATAGTTTATTAAATGAAACAAAAGTTGCGGCCGTAGCTGTCAGATGAGGATTGAATCTGGAGCCCAGGCCCTGCTGGGAGGGTCCCACGATGAAAGCTTACAATCTACTGCCCTTATCATATAAAAAGGGAGGGTGTGATATTTTTCTACTCTTCGCCTGTGAAACTGTTGTTTTAGAAGAATGCGCTTACAAAACTAAAACATTTTGACCTATTCTTTCTAGCTTCACACCTCCTCTGTTAGAGTGAATTTCTCCCAAAACTCTTTGTACTTTCATACCTTACTTCCTACTAAACTTAATAGGTTTATTATCTAACTTACTCTCTAAGTCAATCGTAGAAGCGCTCGCTGGTACGTAGGTTACAATTTGCGGTATTATTTCGTTGTTTATCTTATTGGTCGTACAACAAAAATTAATGTAGAAGCTAGGAAAAAATTTCTGAATTAATTCGTTAACTCCGCATTTATAAAGTGCAAATATTGAGATAAGGATTAACGAAGTGTAGCCTAAGTAAGAAAGAATGTTTATTGAATGTTCTTTCCAAGAATGAAATCTTCTAATACTCTGTACTTTACGCAAAACATTTTCTGTCTCATATAAAGATTTTCCGGCTAATTTTAATTCCTGGTCATTTATTTATCCTTTCAAGATTAGGAATTCATTTCTTACATGATTTAAATCGGAATCCGAGAATGGAATTGTAAAGTTTTTTCGGTATGAAAAATTCTGCGTTTTTACTTTTACAATCATGTATTCGGTATGTATAATGCAGTTATCTAGAACTTTAATTGAAGTTACTCCTCTTATTGACTTTTCATAATTTGAATTTTCGCAGTAAATTTGTATGGTCTCCTCCTTGTTTGGAATCATAATGACACCCTGCTCGTTTTGTAAAATGTAAAATACCGTTTGATCAATAATGATTAAATTTATTTGACATATTGTGTTGTTTATAATTTTAACGCTGTTTTTTATCAGTTGTGTTTCGCATATTAATTCAGGATTACGGTGATAAAATTATCCTCCTTTCGTAGTGGTATCGGAATTAAGTGATTTATTTTGTAGATTTCTTTTTCTTAAATTGGCATTTCAATTAAGTAAACAAATTTACTATTTATCAATAAAACATTTATTTCTGCAATATCAATCAAGTATTGATAATTTTCCTCTACTAACTGAATACCATGCTTTTCATTGTCTGATTCTTCAAATTGTTTAAATCCCTCTATAAGTGTAGTCGGAGGTAAAATTTGGGGATGTAATATTCCGTGTTTACCATCATTCATTGCATCGATTAATAGCGATATGTCTTCACTTAATTCAGATATATCAACGGTCATGATTGTGATCTGATTAGCCATTACTATGTTTTCGATATTTTCATTAATTTTATTGGCTAAATTGTGATAATTATCTATCATTTTTTTATTTTTCGAAAACAAGGAATCTACATCATGTGCGGCCGAATTTAAAATAGTCCTAATTACTTTACTTTAGTTTGAGTAGTACTTTAGTTTTATTTTGCAATTAAATTTTTAACATTTTGTTTTGGGAATACAGTTGATCAAGTTCGTGGTTGATATAATCTAAATCACTTTCAGATAGTGTACCGAAAAGTGTCTTGGATATGCTTCCAATAATATTAAAAGCTCCCCTTTATAGCGATTCTTTCCTAATAACTGATTGAGCAACAGTCTTCGAATATTTAATTTTTTAATTCGGGATTTTAAGGTTTCCAGTTCCAATTGTTCTAAACATTGATTACATCGTTCGCAGACGGAACTATACAAGAGACGAAGTTGTTCGTATCTTTTGTCAATGCCGTGTGTGTCGACGGACGAAATGAGTCCATGTAGTGTGATAGATTTTTGCTGTACCAAGGTCCTCGGCGAATATAGTGGCACCATCGAGTGAAGTGAGGCTCACGTTAGCAGATGTGATCGAGAGAAATGATAGCAGTATCCAAGTGAAATTCATTCTAAAAAGAAACATAAAATGAACCGATGAAGCTATTGGTAGAAGGGCTTCAAACTATGAGCATGTGCAGTGTAATGCTGATTATTGTATAAAATTTCATAATTAGAGGAATGAACGCGTTTGTATATGGTGTAAGGTCCGAGCTATTCACTTTCTAATCTGTGTTTCTTGAATGGCAGTCCTTCCCTTTTCCAAATATTCTGCATGTCTCTTTCACCAAATATCTAACAATTCTTGATGAGTCAACAACGTAGTTCTTGCTAAGACTGAAGTTAAATTGGCTTTTCTTCCAAATATCATTTCAAACGGCTTTAAACCTGTACTCTCATGAACTGCGGTATTAAATGCTAAGCATATTATATTCAAATTTTGGTCCTAATCCGTCTCGTCATCGGCCATGTATGTGCTTAATAAATCTTTAATTGTTCCATGGGTTCTCTCGAGGGCTCCATTGCTTTGTGAATGGAAAGCAGTTGTTTTAATGTGCTTGATTCTAAAAAGATTTTCAAATTTTTGAACCAATTCCGATACAAAGCTAGTGCCCTGGTCAGTTAATATGTGCTTTGGAGAGGAAAATATGTAAATGTAATGATCTAGTAGATTTGTTAATACACTTTCGCTCGTCCTTTCCCATAGTGCTATTAGAATGATGTATTTCGTGAGCACATCTTGGATGGATAGAATATATTTGTTTCCGCTCGTTGTTTCCGGTAATGGATCAACTACTAGGCAGTCTGATAAGTCCCTGAAAAATGAAACACGGAGACGTTTTTTTTTGGCTAAAGTCGTTTTTATTTTTCAACATACTCTCCTTTTAGGTCGATACAGCGAGTCCAACGATTTTCTAACTTTTTGATACCGTCCGAAAAGTACTTAATTGGAAGGTCTCCAAAATTCGCCTGAGTTTCAGTTATGAGATCCTCATTTGAGTAAAAACGCTTACCGGTGAGCCATCTCTTCAGATTAGGGAACAAGTAATAGTCGCTGGGGGCCAGGTCTGGTGAATACGGTGGCTGAGGA
>NC_046664.1:118739206-118747551 GCF_010883055.1 Belonocnema kinseyi
TTTCTTGCGAAGATAGTAGTGTTTGATCAAAACTCGAAACTCAGATTTTTCCATATTAAAAAAAACTCGGAGGTTAGTCGCTTCTCAGCGCTGTAACTTATAAATGCGTAAACGTAAATGGCTGAATTTTTTGACAGGCTTCATTTGAAGGATCAAGCTCGACGAAAATGGTTCACATTAGTGAATACTAATGCCATCTATTAGAATTTTCAGGTACTTATCATACTGCCTAGTATGTCCATTGTGATTTTCTCATGCTGCTGCGTCGGCATTTCCGGAATGACTGCTTCAACTTTGGGGTGAATTCGGGTTAGTTTTTCACGTTGGCATGCTTGACATTTTTTAACGAATTCGATCACGTCTTTCTCCATATTTTCCCATGATGTTTGTTAGCGTAGTCTCTTGATTGTTTTATTTTCTCCAAAGTGACCAGTGGCCACGTTTCCGTGTGATTCCCTCAACAGGTTTTGTTTCTCTTCTTCACTCAATTTTTTATTAAGTCGTTCGCACGGCAAAAACATATATTCTGTGAATTTTGTCTGTAATAGAAAATTCAAAATATCTCCGATGCGTTCACGTTCCGTGATTTTTATCAAGGGATCCTCCATATGAAATTTAAGTATGTGCCAGGTTTTGTTTCTGGTGAAATCTTTAATTTTTATGTAGAGGAGTTTGACCCATTTTCATTCGTCATAGTCTAGTAACTGGATTCTTAGCAAAGATAAAATGTTTTGCTTGCTAATTTTAATCCAATTCTTTCCGTTGGCAACAGGTTTTACTTTGAATTTACTAGGCAGGCGATTCCTTTCCAGTTTGCATTACGATTTTGAATTTCCTTTTTATCCGTCGGTTCATGATCTCGCAATCTTTCAGAAATTGGTTCATTATCTTCGCCTGATAATGATAATGTATCAATCTCGTCAACTTCTTGAGATTCATCTACTTGGTTGATGTTGGCATTCTCTTCCGATTGTTCTGAGAGATTTTGATCTTGAATGGGGTGCATTCTCGAAAGCGCGTCAGCTGCCGTATTTTCCTTCCCTTTTTTATACACGACCTTGCATGTGTATGCTTCCATCTGAAATCTCCACCTCATTAACCTGGGTGAAACGTCCTTTACGTTAAAAAGCCATGTCAAAGCTTGATGGTCCGTTAGTATTATGAATTAACGTCCGAGAAGATATTGACGAAACCGCTTAACTGCCCAGATAGTTGCTAATGTTTTCTTTTCGGTAGTGGTGAAATTTAGCTCAGGTTCATTTAGAGTTCTAGATATGTAACAAACTGGGTGTTCCTGTTGCGATAAAATTACGGCTAGTCCAACATTACTTGCGTCGGTGGTCAAAGTAAATGTGCCCTTGAATTCGGGATATCTTAATACCGATTCAGAGCAAAGAGCAACTTTCAATATTTTAAAACTTGTTTCGCAAGATGTCGTCTACTTAAAGGTACGATTTTTCTTTGTCAGTGCTGTTAAAGGTTTAGCTATCGTAGAGAATTTTTTAATAAATTTTTGGTAATATCCAGCTAGTCAAAAGAAAGACATAACTTCTTTTTGTTTCTCAGGTCTTTTGAAATTTTTGAAAGCAGATAATTTGTATGGGTTTGGTTTCACTCCGTTTTCCGTGATCACGTGTACCAGATATTCTAATTCCGTCGAAGAAACTCACACTTGTCTGGTTGAAGTTTAAGTCCAGTAGCCCGTAAACGTTCAAATAAGATAACTAGATGTTCGTTGTTTTCTTCGAGTGTGTTACCAAAGACAACAATGTCGTCCAGATAAGCAAAGCATAATTTTCCTAACAGTCGTCTTAATGCTGTATCCATCATTCTTTGAAATGATGTAGACATCTTGATCTGTTTTTTCATTTAACTTCCTAAAATCAATTAAAAACCTCAATTTAGGTTTTATCGACGCTTCGCGTTTTTTCGGGGCTACCCAAAAGGGTGAATTAAATGGTGAGTTCGAAGCCTCTATTATTCTCTTAGTCAATATTTCATTTACCTGATTTGAAATTTCTTCTTTGTGGCATTCCGGATGTCGTGGTCGACGTATGTTAATATTTGCTTCGTCTTTTAGGGTGATTTTATGTGATGCGAGACTTGTGCAGGGTAGGGGATCTCCTTGCAGTGAGAAAATGTCCTGATCTATCTTTTGCTATATTTTGAATCTGTATTCTGTGTTCATCTTCTATGTATTCAAGCCTCAAATTTCCGTTTAATAATTTCAATCTAGCATTTAATTCATTCTGCGTAATGTAAGTTATACGCTCCTCTCGTTCTTGGGCGACATTGATAGACTTGTACTTTATCTCTTCATCACTTTAGTAAGTGTGCTGTAGTTAGTAGTTAGTAACGAAACCGAATCAGACTTGAGATTACTCAAGTCTGATTTGGTTTCGTAACTAAGGGGAATCATAACCTGTGAGTCAACAATACGGTAAATGGAATTTGGAATGTAGGGATTATCTTCTATGAGAATGTTCCCCTGATTTTTGTTTGTTTTCACGCTTATCATTTTTATGGTGTTTTTGGGGATAAGGATACCATCGTACTCCAAGGGATAGACCTTATCATCGAGCTGGAGGGAGCTGTTTGACAAGTTGAACTGATAAGAGTATAGAAATAGCGTTTTGATGATGCCTTTTTTTGGTACAATTACAAAGATATGTTCTTGCTCTTGGAACTTAAACTTGGTGACTTCGTTTGTTCGGTGCTTATCATTTTCCATTAAAAACTTTTTGTTCATTTAAATTCTCTGGTTTTACAGGTTTGGTTGCTCCGTGTAATTGTCCTCTGATAGAATATAATCTTCCAGATATTGCTGATAGTCTGTCTCCGATTCCATTTCCTTTTCTTTGATATCTTCTTCCGTTTCTTCTTGGAGATAATTCACACGATTCGGAGGTCGACTTACCGAGGCTTTCGTATGAAAATTTTTCTGTTTGGAGAAACATTGAGTGTGTGCAGGGATTTTGCAGTGACTGCAAAATAAATTGATTCTCTGCTGAAAGGGTATGTTGTGATTTAGAGGATTGTTTAATGAAGGGTATTTTTGTTTATTTAATTGGGAGTTTAAGGTTTTAAAAGGAGATTTATTGACAGTTGTGCGAATTGGTATTTGGGGCTTAATCGTCTTTTTGGATTGGCGAATTTTACTTCTTTCCGTTAACCAGACTTCGGATTGGATTGCCATTTGTTGTGCTTCTCTAACATCGCTGGAATTTTTGCTTGAAACTCGGCCTGAAAGTTCTTCTCTTAAATTCATGATGTATTTTTTTAGAACTGTTTGCTCTTCATTTTTTATGCAAATTTCTCGTTCATGTGTTAAGGGATTTTTCGACTGAACATCATACAAAAGTTCGTGCATTCTTTGGTTTGAATCGTGCATTGAAATTCTGCGTACTTTCCCCAGCTCCTTGAATTACTTGTGAGAGTTTTGTGCGATGAGTTTCTAGTGATCCGATAGTTCCAAAATTATTTCTAAGAGCTTTGAAAAGATCATGATAACCCTGAATTGATAAGAAACGAGTAGATTTTTCCGCTTCTCCTTCTATTTTTTCTGCAATGATCCAGTCTAATAAAACACCTCGATTCGAGCACTGTGATTTGATTCTAACTACAAGAGCGATGAAGGGTTCCACTCCCATATCGTCTTGTCCGTTGAATTTTTTAATTAATTTGACTGCGTCTCTCGCAGGCATAGTTCCTCTTGTAGGGTTGACTTCAGTGGGAGTTGTTACTCTTTCGTTCGACAACCTTTGTAGAATCCTAGGATCAATTGGTTCAGATTCTACATGCAACGCATCATCGTTACATGCTCGAGATTCATCATCGTTCCCCCTTTCGCTTTCGTCCGAAGTATCCAAATCCAAATTCTTTGCTAAAGAGCGAATTTCCTCTGTACGAGTATTTATCGCGATTTCCATGTTTGACATCCGGTCTGATAATTTTTGTAGCATGCCGATTATATCTGCATTTGTAGCTACTAGGGGGGTATTTTCCATGTGTGAAGATGGATTTTTCTTAATTCCGTCTGCCATAACTTCTTTCTTCTTATTATTGTGTGTTTAGTAGTGTTCCTAATTTTGAGTTTCCTACTTATGTTAACAGATGTCGGGTGGTATGTCGCGCAGCGTTATCTATTCTCTATATCGTTTGTTACAATGAAATACTCACGTACGCGTATGGTCCGTGGCGAAGTCAACCCTCTAGCCAGTTACTATTTTCTAATTTAAATTCACTATTTGAAACGAAAGTGCTACAACTTTCGCCAAATATTATGAATGAATCGATGAACGTTTTTGAATGAAAGGTCTAGTCTCGCGTAGTCGACTAGCCTTACGAGGTTTTAGAGAGTCGTTACAGAACACTCCTTTTTCTTAAAAAAATTTTTTTTTTCCTTTTCTTTTTACGCACTTGCGATTACCCGTGAAGATTGTTGGTGGCTGCTTCAGTAGATCTACTCGTTCTGGTGAGCCGTGGGTTTTAGAGTCCGTAAATTCTGCAATTCCAACGACGCCAACTTGTTTGGGTGACGTCTCGCCTTTTATCCTAATTTTCTAGACAAGAAATCACTGTGACCCTACTTAGTTCAGCGCAGTACGTATTTTCTTGATTTTAATTCCTTTACAAAACAAGGTTCTTATGGATACTTTTTTGAGAATGACGTATTAATCAAAAGTATCCTGGCATGGGTCGCCAATTTATGTGACAATGTCAGGATTTTTGTCCTGACACACATTCGTAGACCTGGTCAGATAGTTTATCTGTCAGACAAGGAATGAATCTGGAGCCCAGGCCCTGCTGGGACGGTCCCACGATGAAAGCATACACTCTACTGCCTTTATCATATAAAAAGGGAGGAGATGATATTTTTCTACTCTTCGCCTGCGAAACTGCTCTGTTTTAGAAGAATGCGCTTACAAAGCTAAAACATTTTGACCTATTCTTTCTAGCTTCACATGATGAGAGTGAGTAGAGTGAATCTACCTGAGAGAGTATCTTTAGCATATACTCTGAGATTTCGATCGATAGGGTGTTTATGAAGATTTTCTTACCTTTATGATATTTTAGGTTAATACTATATTTATTTATTAAATATGAAAGTGGTTGCAATTTAAGTTAATTGAAATCAATCCACAAGGCAGCGTTCCTATTGCTTTCAATTGCGAATTGTTATTGCAACATTTTTGATTATGGGCTATGTTTTGTGTTTACAGTGTATATATGTAGATAAAGTGTTACAATTTATTGTAACACTTCTTTTGTCCTACAATATGTCAATGAAAATTCGTAAACTATCATGTTTGACACTTAAAGCTCTGCTATTATTGTAAAAAATCTGTTTTGTGAAGTATAATTTTCATAATTTACCTTCAATGATATTAATTAAAAATAATCATTGTGTGATAACGAATCGACGATAACTGACCCGATGTGGCATATAATGAATCCGATTAAAATCAGTTGTTTTCAGAAGTTTACTAATTTTAACAGTAAAAATACTATAACTGAAGTTATCCTACCGATAAAAATCTCAGAGTATATGCTAAAGATTCTCAAGGCTCTGAGAAGCTCTGAGAAATTCTCCGCAGGTACTCAGGTAGATATAGCTAAAGGTCCCGGTAGCTCGTTTAAATGTTTTGAAGGCTTTAAAATGTCTTTTCTGGGATGGAAATAAAAATGCGATAATAAATAACAAACACAGGCTATATCAATAGAGTAGCCGACACTCAAGGGTCCTTGGTTAAGCTTTTGGATTAAAATTTAGAAGTACATTTTTTTGAATTTCGTAGTTAACAGCCTAAAACATAATAATTTGGAATCTACGGGTTTCGATGATTTCAGATATCTAACTTTTTTTTCAACTTTTAAAATTGGAATTAATACAACGTTTCTCGTAAATGGAATGAGATACGCCAAAAAAGACAACATTTTTTTAATTCAAGTAGAAAAATGTATATTAGTATATAAGTTATAATTATGAATAAGTATAATGAGAAAATTCATTAATTAAAAAAAAGAGTTAATTATTTGAAGAAATATTTAAAAAGGGAGAGTCGGGTTAGCGACTGCCAACTGCTGTAAATAACTCTGCCCGCCCGGTACGTGACGAATACAAAAGGACCATTATATTACCGTCGCATCACCCTTAAAAGGACCGATAAAAGGACCTTGAAAAGGACCCAAATCTCTCTGACTATCTTTGAGACTAAATCATTCCAATCGAACCTGCAGAGAGTCTCAAACCGGCCAGGCTATTTCGCCTAAGAATACTCTAAGATTTCTATTGGTAGGGTAATCAGTTATACAGTAACTGCAGTGAATCAATTATAAACTTATAATAAATTGTTAGAGGAACAATTTTTAATTAAGATTTTATTCATACTCCAATATTATTTGTAATATTGAAGTATAAACAAAAGTTTAATTGAAAAGTTATAAAATGGTTAAAGCGATTACTATTATGCATATAACAAACAATTTTTTTTTCAAACTTGCCAAGTTTCAGTTAAGAAAGAAATCTATAACACATGCATTTTCTAAGTAGCAGTTTATTTTCATTGAATTCCAAAAACTGACTTATATTTCATAAACCAAATTTTAATAAATACATGTTATATACATCCTTGTCCATCTTATGATAATTAATCATTTGAATGACTAGAATTGTTTTTAATGTCCATTTTGAATTCCGCGCCAACTCCGCGACCCTATCGTAAGCACAGTAAAGTATGGCGCCCAAATTGGTAGCAGACGACGAAAATGCGTTGTACTTGTACCATGATAATTTTGGAGAGAAGACAAAATGTTGTGAAAATCCAAATAATAATTAGGGTACCTTTTCACGGAGACCTGTATTAAATTAATTTTTGATTTAATTTGACACATCGACTTTGTATCTAGGTTATCAACCAATGCAATTTGCTAGAAATAAATCCTATGAAAAATATTAATTCCAAAATTAATTCAAAACAGGCCTCCGCCAAAAGGTTTCCTTAGCTCATTTTCAAAAATATGATTGAAATATATTTCAACCAGATTTACAAATGAGATGATGGATGCAACAACTCAACAAGCGCTCGAAACCGCGTAGAAGTATTGTCCACTCGGAAAAATCTATCGATAAAAAAAATTGGCCGAAACATAAAATAAAATATACTTTCGTCTTCAGCTTGCCCGGCCAACAAATGTGTCTTATAAAACTTTTTCATTCGATAATTATATAAGTAATGACTGTAAACAACGCACTTTGTTTAAAAAGCAAATATGTTTGTTTTTATTAAATAGCTAATTGATTCTGAACAAAAACCACGTTTCGCCAAAGTCGACCAGTGAGAAAATCATCGAAAACGTATTAGTTGAAATAACCGAACGTGTCCTCGGGTTGCGTATAGAGGGTCCCTGTACCCAGGGTTTCTGCTGAATATGGTTACAAAAATAAATAGGCAGTCGCGGACAATTGTCCAGGGGTGGCCCGCAGGAATAAACCCACAAGCGGAGGTGTGAAAACCGTGCCGAAAGCTGAATGGCACCTGGGTGAGGTGTCTAGAACGGTGACTCTGGGATGCCGGGCGACCTCTCAGAGAACGCAGCCTTATCCTTGCATGCGGGGCTGAATCACGACTTGCTAGAGTGCTACGATGCGAGTGTGGCACCTGAACGGGGTTACATGGCACGGCTGCATGCTCTGTGGTGCGAGAAACACCCGGAGCTATCGCACTTTTTGCAGCAACGTCTGCGAAACCATGCTGAACTATTACGTAAAAGGGGCTATGTAAGCGGAACGCCTACTCTACCACAGCTGGAACAAGCCGGCAACAGAGAAAGAGGGGTGACACTAAGTACAACCATGGGCAGGCATCCAATAAATGAAGAGCGATGCTTTACGACCCGAAGAAAGATCAACACCAAGGTTTCTCTCAAGCCTAAAGATCTAGCTGAAATGGATGACGAGCTTCGTGGACATTTTTCCGTAGAACCCGACCTCTGGACTATCAATTATTGTGTGAATAATGCAGCGAGAGCTTTGGCCGATGCGAACCGTAAAACAAAACCAACGGTTGATCATAAGACCAAGAGATGAATGCATCAACTTGCCATAAAGATAGGCTGGGAAAGACAGTACGCGTCCCGCATTCAGTGTGTGATTGACGCGAACTCCAGACCCGTTATCACACACTTAACAAGTCAAAGCTGCTGACCATGAGGCAGCATATTGTTGAGAGAATACGGATACTATCTTTCGCAGGCAGTCCCGAATCAAAAATCAAAAATTCCTGTTTTGCAACAAAAAAATCGAGACCCTACCCACTTGATAAGCCGAAGAAACAAAGAAGTTT
>NC_046664.1:118747651-118748774 GCF_010883055.1 Belonocnema kinseyi
TCTTTCGCAGGCAGTCCCGAATCAAAAATCAAAAATTCCTGTTTTGCAACAAAAAAATCGAGACCCTACCCACTTGATAAGCCGAAGAAACAAAGAAGTTTAGAAAACTGTCTCTTGAGTCTTGCGTATCAGGAGAGAAAGTCTGGTAATTTATTGAAAACGATGACATTTGGAGATTTAATTTTAGAACTAAACATATAGACAGTAAACAGAACAGTCAAAACTTTTGTTCAAAGTTTGATATTTGTCAATCCTATATGTAAATCTATACCTTATTCTTTTTCGATTATGATAGAATTTTGTGTCTTCCTTGGAAATACATCAAAATCCACAGATCTTTTTTTCTCTTGGGTTTTCTCGAAATTCTTTTTTAGTGTCCTGGTGCCCGAGATGTTTAAAGAGAGGCGGACCTATTGGCAATTAGCGAAAGGCTGAGAGAAAAAGAATTTAAAAATAGAATGGTAAATTTCAGAAACTAGTTTAAATTACTAAATGATTAATTAGAGAAAATGTGGTATATATTTCCTGATGTAAGCTTGCACTCATAAAATTATATAATTGATTTTATGTTTACAGACACAGGCATTGGAAGCTATTGCTGGAAATAGCTTAAACAATGTTCTGGACAATATTCTGCTACAGGCTTTTCTCAAATGACGCAGCTCTTCTCTATAGCTGGTCAGGAAGGAAGAAGCCAAAATCTTCTCTTGAAGACACTAATTTCACAACAGTAGATGCATAGGGGGGTTTCTAACGCAAGATTCCTACCTTACCGGCATTGAGAAGCTTCGACCTGTAGTGGTTCGTGCCCGTGCTAAGCTTCAAGAACGTTCTCGAAGGATCCTGATGACGTCACGATTACGCAATAGTCGGTAACCAAATTCATGTAAATAGGTTCAAAATTATTGTGAGAAAACAAGGATGATTTATTGCTTCCTGATAGATAAGACGTTCTTTAAATGCGCAAAAAGATGTAGGTATATATGTGAAATTTTATATATATATATATTCAGCTAAAAATTCCTGCCTTTATTTGTTTAATGCGTAAAAGATGCCGGTGGACGGATGAATTTTGATATGAGGGTTATGCATGGCATCCTGTTTGATTATTAATTTAATTTGA
>NC_046664.1:118748874-118749940 GCF_010883055.1 Belonocnema kinseyi
AGAGATGCTCCTTTCCGCGTCTCAGAATTTTGTTCAACCTCCGAATATCCTGCGTGCACTGATGTGTCCAGTAGGAGATTTCGGAAGTTGTTGCATTTTCATGCAGCACTTCATAGGCATCTTCATAAATTTGAATAAGTTTTCTGCAATTCAGTGAGTTCATTTTGATTAATCACTCGAAGGCTAGCAGAAAACTGTAAACAAAATTTTTGCTTTGAAGTGACTTTTTGATTCCAACAATTTCACAAATAATATTTTCAAAGAATTGCACTGAGTTTAAATTTAAAAGAAAAATGTAATTTAATTTGATTTTAAATTTAAATAGTGTAATATTTGTAATATAGTTTAAATTTAAAAAACCATAGTAGGTGCACTAACCGATTTTGGAGAAACACCAGGTTTCCTATCTTCACTGCACAGGTGGAATATGTTGACGTTCGTAATAATATTTTAAAAGAATGTTCACAGAAAGTTTTTATAATAAATTTTACAAAACAAGAAAACAGTTCAAAATGTCTGTATTAATTTCCACTTCACTTTTTTAGGTTTGTATGTATTCAGTAAATGCTTGATGACAACTGAGGGAAATGTATGCAAAGCGCCCTTTTATAGATGCACATTGGCTCTCCTTGTCTAGTAACATATCTCCCTCTCTGTCTAATTGTTCTAGAACCTTCTACATTATAATCCACACGTACGGATATAATTTTTTAACATCGCAAAATGTAATGCGCCTTTAAAAATAACCTTGAAGTTGTTTACGAAAAAAATTGCGTCATAAAATTTGATGATATAATTCATTCTAGAAAATTCAGCATGATACAAAAAAAATTTTTTAACGCTGAATTCAATCATCCTCGATTCCGCGATCATCCCTTATTCCGCGATAAGCGTCGGGCAGTGTACTCTTGGTATTTACTAAACGTCCATGAAAGGTCTCGAATTAAATTCATGCTGTCTATAATCTCTCTCGAGTCTCGAAATTGTTTTCAGTATCTTGTTACATATACCTCATCCAGAGGTTGACGGACCTAGCATATGGAAAAGAATGAATACGAAAGCGAAC
>NC_046664.1:118750040-118758140 GCF_010883055.1 Belonocnema kinseyi
ATATAAGTAACGAAATATCAAAATGTCCTACAATTCACCTGCTAATGATTGAAAATACTGATTTTGATTATGATAACAATGACTTTGAAAGTAATCCAGTGTATCATTTTGCATGGATTAAAAAACTCTCTCGACTCATAAAATCACAATTTACAAATTATAAATGTAGCACATAGTGCTGCGATAGGTGCTTGTGTCACTTTAAATTTGAAAAATCTCTGATTAACCATAGAGCTGATTACGAAAATCTGAACAATTGTAGAGTAATGCTTCGAACAGAGGAGGATGGTAGGAATATATTAAAGTTTAAAAATTACAGATACAAGGAAAATGTACCATTTGCAGTAAATGCAGACATTGAATGTTTGCTGGAACCAGTTACAAATTCACAAACAGATAAAGCGGCGTATCAAAAGCATATCCCTACTAGTGTTGCGTATTATACAAAATGCAGTTTTAACGATTCGGTCTCAGAACCTAAAGTCTACCGTGAAAAGGATTGCATTGAATGGTTTATAAAAGAATTAAAAGATTGAGCGTTAAAAGTAAATTCTCTTTTGAAAAATCCAGTACCAATGGAAAAATTAACTTCGAAGCAAAAACAAGAAATTCAAAATGCAAAATTGTGTCACATTTGCGAAAAAGATTTTAAGAAAGATGATGTTAAACATCGCGACCATTTTCACTTAACAGGTAAGTACGGTGGCCCAGCACATGGAAGCTGCAATATTAATTACAAAGACGCTCATATCATTCCAGTAGTTTTTTATAATTTATCTGGCTACGACTCACACTTTTTCATTAAAGAATTAGCACAAAGTTTTGAGGGACATGTCTCCTTACTACCTGTAAATAAAGAATAGTATATCTCATTTACAAAAGATGTTCCAAATACTAGAGTTAAACTCAAATATATCGATTGCTTCCGATTCATGCCGAGTAGCTTGGAAAGATTAGGCCTGATATCTCAATGACAGAAAAAAAAACGATAACTAGAAAATTTTGTAAAAATGACAGTGAATTCGATTTATTAACAAGAAAAGGTGTCTTCCCATACGACTACATTGATAGTTGGAAGAAATTAGAGGAAGACAGTTTACCTCCAAAAGAGGCATTTTAATCCAAATTAAACGATTGCCACATTTCTGACGAAGATTATCAACACGCTTGTAAAGTGTGGGAAACGTTTAATTTGCAAAATTTAGGGCAGTATTCCGATTTGTACCTCAAAACTGATGTTTTACTTTTGGCTGATATTTTTGAAAATTTTCGAAAAACTTGTTTTGCAACATATAAATTAGATTCATTACATTATTACACAGCACCGGGACTTTCTTTTGATGCAATGCTAAAGTACAGTGGAATCGAACTACACTTACTGACTGATGTAGAAATGCTACTCTTAATTCAGAAAGCAATCAGAGGTGGCGTTTCACAATGCTCTAACTGTTTTGCAAAAACAAACAATAGATTTATGGGGGGGATGCGATCCGGAATCATACATGTTTTATTTGGATATTAACAATCAGTATGGTAAAGCTATGAGTGAGTTTTTACCATATCAAGATTTTGAATGGTTTGAAAATTTCGAAAATGATCCAAACTTTTTCAATGTGCCCGATGCTTCACCTGAAGGTTACATTCTTGAAGTGGATCTAGAATATCCTGAAGAGCTTCACGATTTGCACAAGGACCTTCCATTATGTCCTGAACACTTTGTGCCTCCTGGTTCAAAATGTCAGATTCCAAAATTAGTATCCAATTTGTTACCAAAGAAAAACTATGTACTATATTACCGAAACCTAAAAATGTACTTGGAATTTGGCATGAAACTAACTAAAATTCATCGAGCGCTAAAATTCAAGCAAAAAGCGTGCCTAAAGGACAAAATGGGAGGGGAGGTATGGAGCAAAAGCTCTAATTGCTAAACCAAGCGTTCATAGCTGTACCATATTTGATGAAAACATGGTTATTGTTGAAATGAACAAAACAAAGATTATTTCAATAAACCTGTCTACATTGGTTTCACAGTCCTTGATATCTCAAAAAATATCACGTATGATTTTCATTACAACTATATTCTACCTATCTATCATTTTCTATCATTCTACCATCTATCATTTCACTGTTCCAAACTTTGACGAATATGTTAAACGAGACATCCATAAATTTGACAAATCACATTATACAACAGACAATGTTTACGGAATTCCTCTAAAAAATAAAAAAGTTTTGGGATGAATGAAAGATGAATGCAACTGAAAAATAATGACCGAATTTGTGGGTTTGAGATCAAAATTATATGCATATAAAGTTTTGGATGAAGAAGATGAAGAAAAGAGAGCCAACGGTATAAAAGGATCAACACTGAAAACCATAACATTCGATGACTATAAGCAGTCTCTTATTTCTTGTCAGAATCTGATTAAAACTCAACACTTAATCCGAAGCCGAAAGCAAGAAGTGCACACCATCATCCAAGATAAGATTGCTCTCAGCTGGCATGATGACAAACGAATGCTGCTCTCTGGTACTACAGATACTCTTCCATGGGGTTATAAATATAGAACCTATGATCCCATGGAAGTCGATGCAGTGTAAAAATGTATATTATTATTCATTATTTGTATATATGTAAAAAAATTGTCATTGTAGGCTATTAAGATTGTATATATGAGAAGAAAAACAAAAACGAGGTGAAATATGAGTGGAGGAATGAGAGAGATAGAATATACTGTAAATAAACCTAAGATAGTAAAAAATTGTATATACGAGTGTAGGAGTGAGAAATATAGAGATAGAATATACTGTACATATGAGTGTAGGAGTGAGAGACAGATTACAGAGATCAGAGACAGAGAGATCAGATTTATAGTATGCAGCGGTTGGAATGAAAATAATCTTTTGTAATATAAATATAATGTAAAGTGTATATATGTAAAACTATAAGAAGGAATCGAAAAAAACTGTACAATTGTTTTTACAAAACACAAGTTATTGCAAAGTAAAAATAAAAATCGTTAAATATAAAATGGTGTTTTTTATTGAATACAACCCTGAAAAAATATAATTTTAAGAGAATTTCTTTAAGTCAAAAAATTATTTGCTTCAATTAAAATTGCAAAAAGTTAAATGCAGAGCATTTTTCTTAAACTGATTTAGCTATCGGATGCAACCTGATCTAGCAGACATAATCTCCCAATGCTGAGGACGACGTTTCTTGAAGCCACAATGCCAACGATGTTCACTGACCTACCCTTTCGGATATCTACTATTCGCACTTATTATAAGGACAAGGAACTCTGATAAAAAAACACACAAGTTTCTTTTGATTTGCTTTTTTATTTAATTTCCAAAAAAATCAGTACATTATATGCTTAAAAATAAGTAGATTAAATATATATGGAAAAGATATTTCTTATCTCTATGAATATAAATAATTATCAGCGTATAAGTACTCTTCTGAAATCATCCAATCTTTCAATAAAATTACATTTTCAATTGCGCAATTGGAAGAATTTTTATACATATGATTCGTAAACATAATATTTTCAAGTTTATACATCTCACGCAATTTCTGCAGTGAAGGACATTTCAGATCAAGCAGGTGAACAATTTCACATGATATTTCTACAAATTGTTTCAACCGATTCTTTTTTTTCCATCCTTTTACATAAATTGTTGATGCATCTTCTAAATTATTCTCTAGTTTTATAGGTACTAAAGAATACGGTAATTTACCAGCATTCCATGTTATTCTATGATGATTGCGCTCTGTTCATTTGTTTATAGACTTATATTTTTGTGGAACGTCTTTCCACATGCAGGGTGGTTGAAAGAGGAAAGAATATGGTATTTTGTCTGTTTCATCAAAGAGTGGTAATATAGCCAATTCTTTCAATACAAATTTATTTTCCGGCAACTTGAAGCCCTGCATATCAACCAAGTACTGCATCTTGAATGCAACTAAATTATTCTTAATTTATTACAGCATTTTTATACCAACTTTTTCACCACCCCACTTATTGGTTTATACTAAACTATACGATCGTGCAAAATTAAGCAAAATGCCAATGTTTGAGCGGAAAAATTTTCACTAGTTTGAAATTCCGAACGAACGTCACCTGGCCCGTATTTCAGTGACTCATTCTGTATAGAGCAGTCAATCACTACTAGAGGTGCATGATCTATAAATTCTCTTCTCGATAGCAGTGGTTGTGGTTCTTTATCATAGTAATTAACTTGAAAGTTTGTATACATTTCATAAAGAAGAGCATACTGATTTCGATCAATATCAAGATTCAAATTACTATAAGGATAGCACTGATCATTTAAAAATAGTTTTACATTAGTCAAATTGCAATGATCAAACTTGCTACAGTTTCTAGTAGAATTATTTTTTCTGTTTGTCTGAAATCCAAGTACAACAAATCTTGGTTTCTCCAATTGTGTTGAAGTTTTTACAGTCCAAACATGGTTTGAAGTCACTGGAACTAGGGGATATTCATATAGTTCCCAAGTTCGAAAACTTATTCAAATAGATGGATCTTTTTCAATATATTTTAGCAACTGAAATTTTCGTGAATTAGGCAGTCTAACGCTAGGCAATAACCACTCTATTTTATTGATTTTCAATTTTATACTGCTCAAGAGGAGCTGTTTGCAAGATGGCATTTGTATTAGTCTGCGATCTGGTCAAAATGAGCTCATGTTTAGCATTGACAATGATTTTGTGATAATCTTCAGCAAAACCAAATATCATGCTAAGAGGTATGGCTACATCAAAGTAGCCAGTGACGTTTGTTAGTGATTGATTGTTATTATTTACATCAAGCCAACCTGTATTCTGTATGTGTCGTGATTGTCCTGGATTTAGAGATACATAATTTTTCATGAGACTAGTCAGACCAACATCTTTATTTATATCAATTTCTATTGCATTGATTTCATATCTTGCTTCTTCAAACAAATGACAGATGGCATTAGAAACTAAACATGTGTTTGTCACTTGCGCTCAATCAGTTTTTACGATTCTTCCACTGGTCCTGATTTTGAACAACGATCCGAATTTCAACACTATTGTTGAAGGTCGATTAGGCATAAGGCTGATGTGCATGAATTTCACAGTGTGCAATTGACTCATCAAAGATGATTGGTGTTTGAATATTCAAAATTTCCCCTTCCATGACAAATAATCAATCGCTGATAGACAAATTGACAGATGCAGGTGCAAAAAATCTTAAATCTCTTTATTCTCTTCTTCTTTTTCTGAGCTTCAGGCCTAGACTTTTTAGGAAGAGAGCACTTTGAGGTGTTAACCCTTTGACTGCTTTTTGTCGAATGATTAGTTTGTGACATTGCACATTCATATTTACGTGGTTCACCCTTTGGTAGTCCATTTCGCATAAAAACACCTCGAAAATGTGGAATCTTCAAAGATTTTACAAATTTCAGTAAATCTGCATCAGTCAAGGCTCGATGAGGTAGCTTCAGACTTGCGTTTGAGTCCTACTCCATGTTTATATGGTTTCAGATGAAGCCCTAATCCTTGTCCATATGGCTTCAAGTATAGACGTTTTTCCTAAAGCAATGGTTTCCATCGTTTCATTCTGTCGTTTACTCTCTGAAAGTTTTTTTTTTGCCGAATTTGCATCATTCACAGCTTTAGCTATTCCCGCAGCTGCTCCAGCAGCACTGAGATCCGCAAAAACAGGTATGAAGCAGGGTAAAAATCCTCCTACTTTGGCAGGTACAGGTAGAATACGAGGTTTATTCACATTTCTTCTTCCACCAGCCTTCATGACAGCTGCGCGTGCGCCTCTGAGTGCAGATTTCATGGCAGTTTGTGCATCATTGCTTGGAATCATAGACTTTTTAGCTGCAGCAACAATTTTTCTCGGTGTAGTGGTAGGTCTTCTGATCTTGCTGAGACCCATCCCAAATTTTGATTTCACCTTCATTGCGTTTGCATTTCCCCAAGCGGCTGCCTTTATACTTATACCAGCGCCTGGAGCAAAGACACGTTTCCAAGCTTTTTCAGCTAGAACACTGTCAGCTGAGTTTCTAGCCTCTATATTTTCTCTATTTTGTGAGTAGGCTATATCGTGCTCTCTGCAAGCAGCGTCCAGTGAATTGATTCCCGGATCACCTCGTGCTAATCTTTTGGCTAGGTTCGTACCTGGGCCACAGTACTGGTAACCAGGCAAATGTAATTCAAACGGCAAATTGTTGATGATTCTGTTGAGCAAACCTCTCCCACGTCTTGCCTGCTTCACGGATCGTTTAACACTTTTTTGTCTCTGTGAACGATCATATCTATGCAAGGGATACTTTCAGTCTAAAGGTCAACCTATGTAACCAGGATATTTATAGGTTTTCCAGTCAGTCTTTGTCAAGATGCAGTTTGAAGCACAACATGTGAAACTACCTATTCAAAATTTTGATTCGCTTGTTCAAAACGAGAATAGAGAAAAACGACACGGACATTTGCTACCAAACAGTGTACGAGCTGTATTTTGTGGACCTTCCAACTGTGGAAAGACAAATGCTTTGCTGGCTCTACTGATACATCCAAATGGCTTGAGATTTGAAAATATTTACGTCTACTCAAAATCTCTAAAGCAACCAAAGTATGAATTTTTGGAAAAAGTCCTTCAATCAGTAGATGGCGTTGAGTACTATCCTTTCAATGAGCATGAAGAGGATATAATGCCAAGCGAAGCGAAATCCAACTCAGTAATTATATTTAATAATGTGGCTTGTGAGAAACAAGATAATATAAGAGCATTCTTTTCTATGGGTAGACACAAGGATGTCGACTGTTTTTACTTGAGTCAGACATATGCTCATATTCCTAAACATCTTGTACGCGACAATGTTAATTTACTTGTGTTATTCAAGCAAGCTGGAATGATGACAAGTATGGATTCGTTGTAATTGACAAGGATAGGAATCTTAACCAGGGTAGATACAGGAAAGGTTTTGATTGTTTCATAAATTTGAAAAAGTGATATATACATGTGTAATGATCAATATAAAAACAGTCACAACTTAGACGTTGCGAGGAAGAAGCAGATGAGAATGTAGATCCCAGTAATTTAGAGACGTCAACTGCTAGTGAAGCTGAAAACAACTCTGAAATACCTACATCTTCATGGATTGATGATGATGCAAACAAGTATTTCATATTGTTAGGCGAACGAAGTAGAGAACTCGATAATGTGTATGGAGTAAGAAAATTAACGAAAGATAGATTAATGATTGGAGATTCTCAGATAACTTTCAGTCACAACTATATTCATGTGGGTAATTTGAATTTTCCCAAAAGTAAAGGCTAGCTTGAACTTTTATTTAAGAAAGTACCTCAAGAGTCCTCTATAACTCCCGGTGATCTTGAAAATTATAGACAAATTCCTATGGCAACAAACTTATATAAAAAACATTATAAACCAAATGGAGAAATTCGTGAAAGTAAGGCCTTTAAATATAAAAAAATTCAAATAGACGAAGTAAAGACGGGAAATCATTATCAGGTGAAGGTACGATCCCACAATACATGATTGCTAGAGAGATAAATCTAATAGATTACATTTACTGGGATGATCCGAATGAATTGGTAGACCGATTACGCTTACTCCTAGCGTCTCAAGCAGCTGGTAATCCAAGTCACACCAACGAAATTATATCAATTACACAGCCACACAAAAAAAAGTGTGCAAATCTGGTAACAAGACACACGTAATCCTATGGATTTTGGGGCGCCGAATTCAAATTCGGTATCAAAAATGACCCATCACGTCATGGTTGAGCCATAACCTCAAAAAATGACGAAAAATCATGCACTGAGGCAAACAAATTTCAAAATAATGCCAGTGATGCGAATTTTCACTTCAAAATCATGTCGACAACTATGAAGGATAAACCTTTGCCTGATATCAACTTATTTAACATAACTTTACCCAACAGAACCTGACCTCACCTAACCTGAATTAACAGAAATTTGTTGAACTACACGTAAAGCTCTGGAAGCATATTTTGCCAGTAGCAAATGTGTGCTACATCGAATGGGTCAACTCGAGCCTAACCTAGAAATAAATCTAA
>NC_046664.1:118758240-118771967 GCF_010883055.1 Belonocnema kinseyi
CTAACCGATTACGCTGGCAACCCTGTTCTTGAGTACTTTCATATTTTGACATTAATAGCAGTAAATGTCTGGAGTTTCGTAACCGCTTGTTGCTAGCATTATAACGGGAACACTTAAGTTAGGTTGTGTTGCGTTAAGCAAAATTTCGTTAGGTTCTGTTAAGTTAAATTCATTTGTAGGTTAAGATCGAGTTAACCTATTAAATATAGCACACATTTAAGACTGAGAACCGTACTCTTACATAGCTACACGTGCAGTTGAATTTCATTCGGCTAGGTTAGTTCAGGTCAGATTTTGTTCGGTTAGGATAGGTTAAATCTCTTTGCAGGTTAAGCCCAAGCTGAATGAAACGGTACCGCAAACACAAAGGGAAAACACAATCAGTTTAATTGTGTTTCGTGAGGTTAGGTTAGGTTAGGCTAGGTTAGATTTATTTCTAGGTTAGGCTGGAGTAGACTCATTCGATGTATCACACATTTGCTACTGGAAAAATATGCTTCCAGAGCTTTACGTGTAGTTCAATAAATTTCTGTTAATTCAGGTTAGGTGAGTTCAGGTTCTGTTGGGTAAAGTTATGTTAAATAAGTTGATATCAGGCAAGGGTTGATCCTTTACAGTTGTCCACATGTTTTTGAAGTGAGAATTTGCATCACTGGCATTATTTTGAAATTTATTTGTCTCAGTGCATGATTTTTCGTCATTTTTTGAGGTTATAGCTCAACCATGACGCGATGGGTGATTTTTGATACCGAATTTGAATTCAGCGCCCCAAAATCCATAGGAATACGTGTGCCTTGTTATCAGATCCGCACACTTTTTTTTTGTGTGGCTATATGTGATGTTGTAGCTTCTTTGCGAACTGAAGTAGTCAATAATACAATGATGATTGAAACTCTGGAAAATTCCACAGATAAACTTTTTAAAAATGCGAAAATTGATGTTGAATCAATTCAAAAATTAGTGTATCGACACTGAGCTCATTAGTCAATTAGACACCAGGCTGAGTGCGCTCAAAAATGGACACCGAGAAGCTGCAGTTGGTGAAGGAGCTGCACAAACCAGCTAGACGAAATTACGAACGTCGACATTTCCAAATTTGTGGCATTGATGAGACCTGGCAAGCTGATCTTGTTGAAATGCAACCATACGAGAGAGTAACCAAAGGATACAAGTACATCTTAACTGTAATTGACATATTTTCAAAATTTGCTTGGGCTGTCCCCGTAAAATCCAAGAAGATTCAAGTTGATAGAGGAAAAGAATTTTACAATTCGCAATTTACAAAATAAATTAATTATTAATAATTAATTATTACAAAATAAATTTGTACTTGACGTTTAATAATTTAAAAGCATCCATTTGCGAGCGATTTAATCGTACTTTAAAGAATAAAATGTGGATGCAATTTAGCTTACAGGGGAATTACAAGTGGATAGATATTTTGAAAGATTTAGTTTCATCTTACAATGATAGTAGGCATCAGACTATTCGAATGAAACCAAAAGATGTTACTAAACAAAATGAGAAAAAATTGTAGTTTAATGTATACAAAAATTACAGTGTAAAACAAGCTGTTGAAAAAGTGAAATTTAAAGTTGGAGATAAAGTACGTATAAGTAAGTTCAAGCATTTTCTTGAGAAAGGCTACACACCGAATTGGAAAACTGAAATATTTACTATAAGTCATGTCAAAATACAGAACCAGTGACGTATATGATTAAAGATTATCAAGGTAAAGCTATTGCAGGTATGTTTAATGAACAAGAACTAGACAAAGTTGGACATCCAGATATTTATCTTGTGGAAAAAGTACTGAAAAAAAGAGGAAATAAGCTATTTGTAAAATGGTTAGGTTTCGATGACTCACACAATAGTTGGATAGATAAGTGTAGTTTATAAGTATCTTTTGTATGAAATTTAAGTTTTTCTGAATAAAGTTGATTATTTGCAAAACTTATATATCTTTTTACTTACATATCTACCTATCCTTATCGTAGTAAATGAAAAAGGCAAATTTGGTTTAAATTACATTTATTTATATTTTTCTTACCAACAAAATACATGAAATTTTAATGTATAAATGTACCACTCTCACATCTGAGTCCTTGTAATTTCTCAATCACTTCTTCACACACAGTCTGATTATAAAAAGTAATCGTTTCAAAAAACAGAAATTCAAAACGCATAAGATTAGCAAATATTATTTTTTTCATTGCCTTACTCTTTAAACTTGTACTATATAATTTTTTCGTATATAAGATTTTACACTTTTCACAGATGGTGATTTCACTTTACGCCAAATGCTTTCAGCGATGGTGTCAATAATGACATCTTTTGTACGTTGAAACGGCATAACACTCAGATCCAGAAGATACCGGTCGACATAAGGGCTGACTTCCTGGAGAACAGCAAACGTTGTTTCTTGCAGCACAAACGGATAGTATTTTTGGTTTCCTTGATGTTGCTCCAAAGCTACTATATAATCACCAAACGATATAGTCATGTGTATATGGAAATTTCCGCAGTCGATGCATTGGTGCTTCTCTTGACCATCGAAAAACAGGGAAATGAGGTTGAAGTAACTTTTGAATAATTTCCACTCTTCAGGATTGAGGGTTTCACTTGAACGAGGATGACTGGCCTGTAGTTTCACTAATGAGGCGAGATTTCCGTCTTTTTTAAAGTCAGCACCGATGACAATTTGCTTTGTGAATGATGAATTCAGGTTGTATGTGGTCGTATGTAACATTTGATTTCGTGGTGTATAAGACATGATGAATATTACACTGAAGCTTGTCACAGACTGAGCGATAATTGAGAAACTGCAGACACTTTATACTGTTTTCTTCACAAATTCGATGGAAATGTAGCGTCCACCCAAATACCGCATGCACAGATCGCCATCTTTACTGGATTTTTTCATTCCTAGAAGCAAATTTTCATCTTCATTCAGCAGACTGGTCATCCTTGCTGGTAGAAACACAGTAAATTTGTTTTCTACTGTGACGATGTACCGTACTCCAAATTGTGTTGTTACTCTTTTGATGTTTGTAATTTCGTAGCTTTTATTTACCTCCAGATCCTTCAGTTTCTCCGTTGGAAGGAATTCGTTGTTAACTGCAATTTTGTTCAATTTTGCGAAATCCATCTTCACATGTTAATATTCACCGTATACAACTTTCGCGTTAAAGTGTGCAAATCGATTCGCAATTGTATCACTTCTTTTAATTCTCGAATGTTATTTAGAAATACGTTTAAACGATTTTTTAGCTCTTGTTGCCTTTCTTCTTTACAATCTGACATCTGGCGATAAACTGATGAAGGAGTAGAGTTAGCCTCATTTTATAGACGCTTACCCTCTCTACCAATTTCTGAAGACTTTTGCACAATATTTTCTGATATTGCATCATATGATGAAACATTGTTCTAGAAGGTTCTAAATTATAATCGACATGCGTGGCATATAATTTTTTAACATCGCAAAATGTAATGCGTCATTGAAAATAACCATGAATCTTTTATTCTTCTTCCCATAAATATATATGTATATATATATATATATATACATATCTTTCTTTTCCGTAGAAAAGACGGACCCGCAAAGAACATTCGAGAAGCTTATATGCATCAAATAAATAATTAAACAGGATGCCATGCATAACCCTCATATCAGATTTCATCTGTCCGCCGGCGTCTTTTACGCACTGAATAAATAAAGGCCAGACCGGCCCTGTACATCTACTAAAATGATTTTATTTATTTTCCGTTTTTGAGAGGCGAGGGGTCTTAATTCAGAAAGCATCCCGATTTTGTTTTTTTATGTAAATATTATATGTAATGATTTTATTTATTTTTAGTTTGTTAGAGGCGAGGGGCACTTCATTTTATTTTTTTATTCCCAAATTTTTTTCTAGGTCGTTTTCGGTGGTTTTTTATGCCTTTCAGGCTTTTTCCACCGAGCCATTATATTTATTTATGTACAGGGTAGTTTTTTTAATTTGAAACTTTTTATTCACAAGATTTTTTCATAGAGTGCCTATTTTTCGAGATATTTGAAAGTTTCAAGTTAAAAAAAAAATCTCCCTGTATATACAGAGTGATTTTTTTAACTTAAAACTTTCAAAAATCTCGAAAAATAGGCACTCAATGAAAAAATGTTATGAATCAAAAGTTTCAAGTTTAAAAAATCACCCTGTATAAGGCTCAACATTGTGGTTTTTCTTTCATTACAAAACCTTCCTTCCAATTTAGTAATTTTAGTTTTCAAATTTTGTAGTTTATCAATGGATCAATAGAAAATTTTACGCTCTACTTAGATAATTTTTTGATAATACATTAAAAAAATTTATGTACTCATAACATTGCCAAAACTTTTTTTCCGCGAAATTGGTTACATACATGTCATCCTGTTTCCTTTAAAAGACAACATATAATTCAAGCTAAAGAATTTCTATCCAATGGAAACAATTTCAAATTGGTAGATAATTTCAGTTTTACGTAGAAGAGTATTAATATTAATATTTTATCAACTATTCCGCGTTTTAAAGAAATGCAAGAAATTGAAGATTTTAATGATTTCAATGTTTCTCGGGATTAATTCTTCTACATGCGATATCAAAATATTAATTCCGTAATTAATACTATCACACCAGATATATTTTATACTTATATTTCATTACATTAAAATAGAATTCATATAATATATAATTAACTATATATGATATTATAATTATAATAATATTATCTTAACAGATATTAATATTAACATTAATATTAATTATCTGTAAATGATTTTGCTGGAGTTTTAAGCGTGTCAAGTTGAATTTATCTATTAAACCGAAAAAATTTAAATAGCCTTCCAAATTTAAAAATTTATTTATGAGAATCACTTGAAATAAAACATTACAAATTATAAGCACTAACAAGTACAACATTTTGTATTAACACATTTTAAAATTGCTAGCAATTTTAAATCTTAAAAATCGAAGTCCCAAGTAGTCCTGAAAAAAGTATAATATAACCAAATTCTAGAAAGATATAGTTTGTAATTGTTTAATTCCAAATGATTCTCATAAATAAATTTTATAATTCGAAAGTCCGGAAACTATTTAAACTTTTCTGATTTAATAGATAAATCCAACATCAAACGCTTAAAAACTCCAGCACAATCATTTTATATAGCCTAAGGATAAAAGGAACTGTAATATAGATACAGAAATATGTAATGATTTAATTATTATCTGTTCAGGTCAACATTCTAAGAGAGAAATTATGTGGCTTCGTCTTATTTGAAAATTTAAGAGGGCAAAAGAATATTGTAAAAACTTGTAAAGTATACAATGAAGTCATTAAATTCTATTCTATTCTATATATAATTATAATATCACATACTTAATTATATAATTTCGTTTCATTATGTACAATAATATACAAAATATAAAGTATACAATATAATGAGCACAATATAATATACCAAAATATTAATCACGGTATTAATATTCTGATATTGCATATATATTTTTATTTTTAAATTGCGCGAAATATTCAAATATGATTCAAATCGCCAATTTCTTTAATTTCTTGCAAATGCGGATCAAGATATAAATAAGACTATTATAATACAACATAATTATAATATTATCATTAATAATATATGTATATATTTATATATAATAGTATTAATATTTATATCATTTATATTTTATACTTGAGATAACGCAACCTCAAAATATGCGCATAAAAAGAGGCGCGCAAAGTAATCAAATCATGAAAATCGCCAAGTTCTTGAATTTTTTTGAAATGAAGATCGAAATAGAAAAAGAAGACTTTTATAATATGATATAATATAATATAATCGGATCGAGTTATAAATAGAACCGCCGAAGTTTTCCGACCGGCAATCGTGCACCTTCGAGTTTTCAAATTCAGAAGAGGAGAAATGGGTTGCGCGCGCAACCCAGTCATGTGTATCGTCTCCTATTATTTTCGCATGGACATAGACCTGTGATAGTATTGGACCATATTTCGTTTCAGATCTGGGATCACTGGAACCACGGAGTAATAATAAGGGGACCGATCTCCGTACCAGCCCTATCCGACTACTAAGAAAAGTAGTAACAATTTATATTCATTAAATATGGATTTATTCTAATAGAATATCAATAAAAAAATTTTAAAATTATAACTTTACACATGGTTGTTATTAACAATATGTATTAAATATGTGTAAATAGGCATGTGAAAAAATAAAAATCCTAAGAGAAAACGACATTTTATAATAAAAAATATAACAAAGTAAAATTGTGATATAAAGATATTTTAGAAAGTTGAATAACGAAATTACCGAATTCAAAGGTATGTCAATATTTTCTTCAGCATTATAAATTAGGAATTAAACAATTTTGAATGTTATTAATTCAATTTTTAAGAACGAGAAAGTTTTTCGGCCGAATATAATAAGCCAGTCAAAATTTCTGTATGCAAATATTTCTATAATTCAAACACATGTTTATTGCATAATTTATTGTTACCAAGGAATAAAATACATTTTCTTAAACAAAATAAACGTGTAAAAAGTGTGGGACGTGGGGATGAACGGATTTAACGAATAAGTAAAGATAAGCAAAATCCATTAAATCAGTATATTTGTTTAAATATACTTTTTTAAATATATTTTAATTATTTAAATATAAATTTGACACCTAACTAACATACAATATATAACACCTTTATGATATGCAGATATTCATTATTACTTTACAAAACTTACAAAATAATTGGATCAGTCAAGGAACTGAAGGTAAGCTAAATTGGCTTCAACCATGGGGTTTTGAATTTATTCGAAAAGAAGCTTGGTTTACTTCTTCTTCATTTGACTAGCCTTTTTAATCTTGAATAACTGTGACCTAATTGAGATACTTATCGTATTCTTTTCGATTTTAATAGCATTTATTGTCTTATTTTGGAACCCATTAAAAACTATAAAAAAGCCTCAAAATTAATCAAATAGCAGTGGTTTTTTCTAAAAATATAAAAAGTTGCTTTAAAAAAACACATAATTATTTATTTTTTGCCAATTTTGTTTAAAATTTTTACTTCAATAATAAAGATATCTTGTGAGTTTTATGCGGGCCAAATAACTTTTATCTCCAGGAGAATTTTTCTTTCATTGAATCAGATTTTCCAATTTTTCTTGTAAACGAAAGATATGAAAATTTTATTATAGCAACTTTTAATATTTTTAGAAAAACCTCCGCCATTTTATTAATTTTTAAGCTTTTTAAATTTTTCTGTGGGTTTCAAAATGAGACAATAAAGGCTCTCAAGATCAAAAAGAAAACGAGAAGTATCTCAATTAGGTCAAAAGTGGTTAAGAATTCATAAAAATTTGAGTTTTTAAAAAATAAAGCATAAAACATACCTACTTTCCTACTTTATAAGTTTATAAATAATTCTTCTGAAAGTTCTATAAAATATTACTTATAATAATAAACTCTCATACTACTTTTGTATGCCGACAAAACACTGAAATTTCCTGTTTCGTATATGTGAAGTATAAAACTTCTAAAATACATACATAACGAGGATATAACCTTGCCATCGCGAGCCTTCACTTCTCGTTTGTTGTGATAATTTTTTCAGGTAAAAAATGTAGCTCACAAACAAATTTACCACTTTTTAAAGTATAATCCTGTCGAGGAATTGCTTTTTCCCATTTGAGAAGACGATCTGAACCTGAAGGAACTAAAAAAAGGGTCCGCTTTTCTTTGCCGGATTTGTATCCCGAATTACACGATCTGCCCTGGTAACGAACCATATTCTATGTATCAAAATATTGGTGGCTAACGGATGAGTTCACCCGTCAAGTGGAACTTATAAGCGACAACAGCTGCTTTACAAAAAGTCGGGGGGTCAGATAGGGCTGCTCCGTACATACGTTCTGACTGCGGTAACTGTACATTTATTGTCAGACTTCCCTTCTTTTCTTCTTCTTCGTGTTCTTCGCTGGCTTTAATAAATTTAAATGTATGGGACGCGTTTTTAAATGAAGGGTTTATTAAGATTTGATATGAGTAAACTGGAGAAGGGCACTTGAGAAGTTTTAAAAGAGCTCTTAGTAGGTCTGTTCTATGTGTTTCAAATCTGGGACAGGCCCAGAGAACATGATCTAAGTCTTCATCTATTTCAGGGTTGTAGGGACAACCTCTAGTAGTTATAGTATTTTTTCGGGCATGGCTAGCATTTAGAGAATGGCATCCTTACCTGCTGATTTAGCTGCTACGTCTGCCGCTTCATTACCTGGGGTACCTTTATACCCAGGGATCCAAACTAAAGTTATAACGCATTTAAGTTTATTCAAGACTGCCAGGCGATTTCTAATTATAAATGTCAGGTCGGAATTTATAGATCCAGGACTATTGGAACCTACACTTTCGAGGACACTTTAAGAATATGTGAATATAACTGATTTATCAAAACGGTGACTGATGATGTAATCAAGAGTATATAATATTGCTATGGCTTCAATTGAAAAAATACAAGCAATGTTAGATAATTTCCACACGCGCGTGACTTGTGCTTTGTCCTGGAGCTGGCTATTCACTAGGTCTTTAAAGTGATTTGAAGGAGAGGGTCTATTTTGGTCAATTCGGCCTATTCCTATATTGATATTAGGGGCGAAGAGCATATCGTCATAGGGAAATTCATATAGAGGATGCATTTCTGATCTACGGATTTCATGTATTAAATTTTTTACTTTTTCAAACGCATTCAGAAGGACGAATTGATTGATGATATGAACTTTCTTTTTTCTGATAACCTGATCCGAAAGAGAGAGTAGCTTATCTGGAAGCGGGTGGTTCAGGTCTGCAAAAGTTTTAATAATACACTAGCCGCCCAACAAGACAATCCGCTCAACATAACGACGGGCGAACGCTCAACTAAACGACGGCGGAGGCCGTACCTCTACCCCCTCCACTTACTTCTCTGCATTGCACATGACCTAATGTTTCACTTAACACATAAGTTCGCTCTACACCGCACACGCTCTCAGCGCAGAATAGTGGGGACCCCGCACGCCATAGTCTTGCCGGTCGGTGAAAGTCCCGCGTTCGTCGTCTTATTGGAAGGCTAGTGTATATTTTTTAGCCAAGAAGGAGAACCGTTTTTAAAAGATGGCTCACAGCAGTCTGCCAACATAACTTTAACGGCAGTGCTGCCTCTGTAGCCAATAGCTAGTCTTAATGTTTGGTTGAGAATTTTTTCTATTTGACCAAAATATTTGTGAGATGCGAAGTTAAAAACATGAGATCCATATTCCAGACTGCTTCTTATGAGGGAGACATAAACCATGCTACGGATGTTTGGGTCTGCACCCCACCATGTAACTCTCAATACTTTAAAGATGTTAAGGATTTTTCTTACCTTATCACATAAATAAAGGAAATGATATTTGAATGATAACCTAATATCTAGAATAATTCCGAGAAATCTGACGTGAATGGAGGGGGAAATAAAAATGTTGTTTAATGATAAGGTATATGATGGGTCAGATGTATCTAGGTTCTGCCTGCTGAAAAAGACCAGTTTGGTTTTTTTCTGGGCAGAGCTCGAGGTTTCTTTTTCCTAAAAAAACAGCAAGGTCGTTTAGGCATTTCTGAAGGGATTTGATGCATATCATTGGGCGAGCAGAACGACAAAAAAATAGCATTATCATCGGCGAACTCTGATAATGCAATTTCCCGGGATTAGACGGTATACTTTCTGGTATAAATTGAATAGTTAATTCGACTTAGAATACAGCCCTGAGCGAGTCCGACTGTACTGCGTCTAGGGCCCACTATTTCCCTGTTAATTTTGTTAGATGTTTTTGCAAGAGGTAGCATTGTACATAAATGTAGCATTTGTCGGAGAACACCAATCTTTTTGAGATCTTCAGTTAGAATTTGCGCAAGGACACTGGGAAGCAGCCAGATGGGTAAATTTCATTATAAATTGCAAGGAGAGTTGTTTCCACCTCATCAGGAAGCTGAAGTAAAATATTATTGTCAATTTTGTCTAAGCCAGGAGAGGATTTAGTTTTTACTGAAGTTAAGGCAGTAGAAAGTTCATCTTCCGTGAGCGGGGCCTCTCGGAACTCGTTCTTCTGAAAGTTTTCAGGGAAGGAGTCGAAGAAAACCGTTGATGGAAGCATTTCTTCATTGTATTTATGAGAAATGTACGAAGCTATTGGGGTATAGATACCAAGACTGGATACCACTGGAAAGTGATCACTTCCCGGAGAGTCATTTCCAACTCCCCAAGAGGTGATGTTTAAGAGGCTCTGAGACACAAAAGTTAGGTCAATTATTGAAGGGGGGCTGCCTGGTCTAGTGCGATAGGTGGGTTCACCTGTGTTAAGGGGAATAAGATTCGTATTATCAAGGGCAGAGCATAGTTTCAAACAATTTCTGCAGTTATGCCAACTTCCCTATAATGAGTTGTGACAGAGTCTCCAACAATAAACAATGAGCTAAAGTTAAGATTTTGAATTGAATTAAAAAATTTAGTCCACGTCTCGGATGATATAAAATTATCAGAAACTAATTGAAATTTCTAGAGTCTCCAGACTATTTTCAATATTAATAATGGAAGTGACTTTAGAGAATGGAATTCCCCTTTTTACGGCAATGGCTAAGCCATCCCTGGTATTACATTCCCTGTCTGCTCCGATGATATTGAAATCTTTGATTTTAAAATTTGAAGTTGATTTTAAAAATGTTTCAGACAAAAGTAGAATATGGAATTCTCCACGGATGTTTAATAGGTTGCCTTGTTTATTCAAGGCTCCCGAAGAATTTCCATTAGGCAATTCTCAACCTATTAAGCTGAGCCATCAATAGCGACTAAGGTTTTAGTAAGAAGTTTCACACAGTGCAATACTTTATTTAGAATATTTTGACTTTCCCCTGTTTTGAGGTGACCCGAGACTAAGAGTTCCATCAAGTTCATCAGAGACGATAGGGTTGCACTGATGATTGGTGATCTGGTTGAGTTTAACTCCGGGGAATGGGCGGGGTCAGTAGGGGAGAGAGAGTTGAAGGGGTTGGAGCCAGGGTATGGAGGAGGGGATAGGGAGAAGTGGGGAGAGTGGGGGATGAGGAGCTCATAGGACATGTATTTGTATTTTTTTGTTTGTGGAGAGCAAAACCGTTTGGAAAAAGGCTGGGGATTCTACCATTGTTGTGGAGATGTGAGTACGATGAGTTGGCCTTAGATCCTCTTCGCGATGATTCATGAGAATGCCCATCCGTGAGGCATGCATGGGTTTTGGATGAACTTCTGCAAGTTTCCATTTAGGTTGTGAAGGGTGTTTCGCTATCTGTGGAGTCTTAGGGGTTTCCAGAATTTGCGAGTAATATGGTTGTTGAGGCTGTAAACGGGGGCCTGAAAAGCAGGGGGTGGGGGCGTCATTAAGTTCTGAGAACATTGAAAAGCTAAATGCTGGGGAAGAGTTAGCTTATGCAGAGGTTGAGGAAGCATAATCAGCTCCCTTACCGGATCTGAGGATCAACTTGGCTTCTTTAAACGGTAGTTTGTAGTTCTTAGCAAAAACCCGTAACTCTCTCTAAAATAGAAATGCCGGGCATTTTTGTAAGATGGTGAGTGATCCCCACCATAGTTCGTGCATTTTGAGGTGCCATTCGCGTTTGGACATGGCCTAATTTCAGTGATGGTTCGGGTTGTAGAGGTGAACCGGAGAGGAGGCCATGTAAATTGAGGTCCTTCCTGGGAGGGCCGTGCCCTCGAAAGTAATCAAAATCAATTTGGAAGGGGTTATTTTAGTTTCCTTCGTGGCAGGATCTATGGGTTTTCAGTTAAGCCGAAGCGCTCCTATGACCTTGGCCTTGCCTTTTAGAGGGCCAAGAACCTCAAGATTCTCAATTATTTCTGTTTCCGAAATTGCATGAGATACGCCACAGATTACACCCTGGCAGGTCACAAAGCTAGAGGGGACAAGGGTAATAAACCCTTCTACTTTCTTAGGGATTTCTTCCAAGAGCACATTTGCTGCTTGCGGGGTTTTTGGCATGACTCTCAATTTGCTGAAGCCGCTGCTACGGACATCGTTGATTAGGCCTCGACTACAATAGGGCATTCTCCCTTTTCGAAATCACTACAGCGAAGAGAACGAGCATGTTGGGCATGGGGAGGGGGTCGTGAATATGAGCGGTTTTAGGCATTATCCGCGGATTGGGCAGACGTCTTGCTCTGATCGCGATTATCAGGCTGGCTTAGTTCCACTAACGACTTCCCCGAGGGAGAGAAACCTACTCTACGGTGTGAAAATCATTATCACCCTTCTTCTTAAGGAACATTAGAGAGTTCGCGCCGTTTTTGGCATCTTCGATCAGATTTTCGAACAGAGGATTTGTTGACTCTACAGGCCCTCCTACCTTTCCTCTCTGATTCTCATTGCTGGATGCCATGCCTCAGCAATGTTAAAAAAGGTATGTCAGTTAAAGCGATAAAACGGGGCAAACATCACGCGAAAGATCGAGCACGTGGCTCGCATTTTAAACAAGGCGGAAACCGATCAGTGACCGTAAGATACTTACTGCAGACCCCAGGCCTGGTATATAAAACCACTCATGGGGACAATTGCAGCTCCGTGCGCAAAGCTACGAGAGCCAATTACACTTCCAAAATTACACTTGTTAGATCTTTAGTAAGGATCAGTACACAGCACTATAAAGTGAGACTATACAGAAGCGCATCCGTCTTCAACCGTGGTCTCTACTGGACTCCGTCAGACTTCTCAATGCTCAAAATGAATGGGACATGCGCACTGTGATTTGCCATCTTCTTTTCTCCCGCGAGAAGTGTGCGAGTGAGTGCCAGTGCTTGACTACCAAAACAACGGCAGAAATTGAGGTTATATCAATTTTTTGCAAAGTCAAGTAAGCTTCACCGATGGAATTTTGAAAAATAAAAATCTAGCGAGAAAAAATGGTGCATTGTGTTCCAAAGCGTCATACATCCTATTGGAACAAAAGTGTACGGCTCAAAATTGTTGTTTTCCTTTCATTACAAAACCTTGCTTCCAATTTAGTAATTTAAGTTTTCAAAGTTTGTAGTTTATCAATGCATCAATAGCAGATTTTCTACTCTACTTGAATAATTTTTTATCAAAATGTTTTTAAAATGTTTTTTCACTCGCACATTTCTTGCGGTATAAAAAGAGATAGCAAATCACAATGCGCATGTCGCCCTCTTTGTGAGCGTGGGGTTTAAACGCCTAAGTCTGGCAATGGATGTACAGTTAGCGCAGTCAAAACTCGAGAAGTTTTGTACAGCATGGTCGGTCTCATGATTAGTCCGTGACTGAAACATAGGCCGAAAATCGGAGCACTGCAGCGGCAGTGTTGACTTCAACTCGCTGCCATTTTGACAATTTTCGACGGACTTTCTTCAAATTAGCACCTGGGTGAGGTGTCTAGAACATTGACTCTGGGATACCGGGCGACCTCTCAGAGTAAGCAGCCTTATCCTTGCATGCGGGGCTCTGCAAGGATGGACGAACCCCTTTCCCTAGCTTCTCGTGGGAACAGCAATGACAACACCAAACATAGTTGTAGTAAGTGCGCTTCAAAACAACAGAACGCGCAGGGCTCTCGACAATGGGTCGGCCAACAATGCCGACCAATCTAGAGCTGGGGGAGCCAATGAAAATGGATTCAATGCGATGG
>NC_046664.1:118772067-118779865 GCF_010883055.1 Belonocnema kinseyi
TCACTTGCTAATAGCCTAAAAAGCATCCCTGCGTGTCAACAATATGCTAGAATACTTGCGGGAAAAATGCAGAAGGCGGTTGTCCTTGGGTCGCTCCGTGTTTTTAGGGTCCACGAGGCTTTTGCAGGCTCGTCGTATTGATTCCTTTACAGACTATAACCACCTATCCCACGGTTGTGAGACGTGGTTATGGCTGAAATTTTACCGCGATTTCGCTGGAAGCGGGTGCAATTTTTCAGATTAGCACCCGCTCCCGGCGAAATCCTGGGGTTGTCCTTATGACAAATGTTTAATTATATATACGAGGTGTATTAAAAAAGAAAGGTGACTTTTCAATTTTCGCGGGCTACGTACATTCAAGTTTTAAATTTTTTGTTTTGTTGTGTTGGTACACTTGTCACGATCATATGTTCACAGTCTTGACTATATGGCTCGTATTGTTTTTCTGGCAGAGGCGTAAAAGATTGGAAGGGTTTGGTGTGCTCGGCGATTTTCTTCTTTCGAAAAAAATGAAACAAAGAGTTTGCATTAAATTTTGTGTGAAAAATGGAATCCAGTGCTGTAAAACTCTTGAAATGTTGACAGTCGCATACGATGAGTCTACTCTGAGTAAGAAAAATGTGTATAAGTGGTATAAGCTGTTCCAAGAAGGCCGAGAGGATGTCGAAGATGAACGTCAAGTTCGGTAAAATGTAAAGGTTTTGCTCACTGTCTTCTTTGATCACCGTGGGGTAGCGCATCAGGAATTCTTACCACAAGGTCGTACGGTCAATAAGGAGTATTACCTTCAAGTTATGCGCCGTTTGCGAGGGGCGATACGCAAAAAACGTCCGGAACTTTGGAAAAACAATTCGTGGCTTTTGCATCACGATAATGCACCTGCTCATTCATCGTTGCTTTTGGAAGATTTTCTGACCAAAAACAGCACCACAGTCATGCCTCAGCCTCCATATTCACCAGATTTGGCCCCCAGTGAATTTCCTTTTCCCAAAACTGGAGAGACCCATGAAAGGACAACGATTTTCAACGATTGAGGAGATAAAAACTGCATCGCTGAAAGAACTCAAGACCATACCACAAAATGATTACCAGAAGTGCTTCGATGATTGGAAAAAGCGTTGGCACAAGTGTATTATATCTGAGGGGGATTGCTTTGAAGGGATTATTCTATAACAGTTCATCGTACAGTGCTACGCGTCAAACTTAAACTGCGCGGTCATATTGAGAAAATGGTGGAATTAACAGTTAGCGTGACTTGAACGAAACGGGGCCCTGAAGTGGCTAGTACATGTATTTATTAGATCATGGAGCATAGGAATGGCCATCCCCAGATCTATCCGACTACTGAGAAAAGTAGTAGTCGTTTACAAGCAGTGTCTCCAGAACGTGGGTTGTTTCGGCCCCCACCACTCTTCCATCTGGGAGCGACACATTCAAACGTAGCGTGTCCGTGAGTCGGCTCTGTTAAATGCTGCGAAGCCCAGCCTTTGTAAAGCCGAAAATTCACAAGCAGGAACCCGAGCTCTCCCGACCTCACGAATGACGATCTAGCTGCTCCTCAAATGTATTCAGGTTTTGAAATCCCGAGTTACCTTAGAACCATTAGGCTTATTGCGAAGAGGCAAATATAATTTACTTGATGTAAATAGATATAGGAGACAAGACCTCTGGGTCTAAAATGTTTCAAATTGTAAAGGCTGCATGCCTTAGTCATATTTTTAGTAAACAATGGATTTTTAACAAATAAAAAAAATATTTTTGACAAAATATTTTAATTTTTCAACCTAAGAAATTACTTTTAAAAATACATTTTTTAACTTAAACATTGTAGTTTATACTGAAGCTGGCAGTTGAAAAATTTAATTTCTAAACCCAAATAAATGCCAATTTTCAACAAAAGAAATTAATTTTTGTCTAAAACAAATGAATGTTTAAAGAAGAAGTATTCGCCAACAAAGAAGATAAATTTATAACTAAAAAGAAAATTTTTCAAGAAAAAAAGTTTTCAACAAAATTGTTCAATTGACATCTATAGAAACGAATTTTAAACTAAAAAAAAAAGTATTCGATCAAAAATGGACTAGTTAAATTTTCAGACAAAAAATGGAATTTTCAACGAAAGAAATTATATTTCAACTAAAATTATAATGTTCCAACGAAAAATAGAATAGATAAATTTTCAGTTGAAAAATAATTATCAATCCCAAAAAATCAAAGTTTCAACAAAATATTTAAATTTCCAAGCAAAAAATTAAATTTGCAAACAAATAGTTTAATTTTCAAACCAATAACTTTCTACCGATAACAGAATTCTAAATTTTCAAAATGAATTTTAAAACAATAAAAATTGTTGTTAACAAAATAGATAAATTTTCAGCGAAAAACGATTAGATTATCAGTTTAAAAAAATCAATTTACAACCAACAATTTTTCAACAAAATAGTTTAATTTTCAAATAATAGATGAACTTTCAACCATTTTATACCAAAATAAAAGAAGTTTCACGCAAAAATGCATTTTCATCCAAAGAAATGATTTCTTGATTAAAATAGATGAATTTTTAAACAAGAAGAATAATTTTCTGCCAAAAAATAATAATTTTTGACTGAGAAAGGTCAATTTCCTTCCAAAAAATTCAACCAAAAATGATACAGTTAAATTTTTAGTATAAGAAAATGTTTTTCAATAACAACAAAATCGAATTTTCAACAACAAATTAAATTATCAACCAAAATAGTTATGTTAAAAAATGTTTAATTTAAAATAGTTTAATTTTCGATGGAAGAATCGAATTTTCAATTCACAAATGTAAAAAAAAACAATCGAATTTATAGCAGAATAGTAGTTGAGAGAAAATTTTAAAAAAAGATCAGAATTTTTTAAAATTATTTCGTAATTTTGCCATATTATATAATTTTAGAAAAAAGGAATTTATTTCTTATTAAGCCTTCTTGTGCAATTTTGTTCAACCATTTTTTGTTATCTTTATCTTTGTCTGTAAAATTTGCTTTCAACTTTTAGTTAGTTTACGAGGTATTCAGAAATTTTGAAATAATTAAAAAATAAAATAATTAAAACATGCAAAAGAATCAGGAAAAATTTAAATAATTCTTTAAAATTAGAAGATTAGAAGGTCTGAAAATATTAGAAAAAAAGAATTATTTTTCTAATAATCGTTTGAAAATTTTAAATAATTTTTATTTACAAAAATTTACTTTAAAACGAAATTCAAAAAGATTTTGAAACACATCAAACGATTTCCTAAAATTTAAAAGAAGAGTGTAAAAGATTTTAAAGCAAAATGTTTCAATTTGATAAGATTAAAAAGTTTTAAAAAACGTAAATAATCCAGTAAATTCAAGAAATATTTAGAAGAATGGTAGAAATTCAAATCTAATTTTAAACTTACATTTTTTGGCAATGTACATTTTCAAAGATCTCAAAAAAATAAACTTTAGAAGCTTTAAGGGAATTCCGAAAGATTTCAAGGAAATAAAATTATTTTTCTTAGAATTCCTGTGAAAACCTTAGAAGATTTTATAAGTCAAGTGTTTTACATCTTAAATGCTTTTTTAAAATTTTAAGAAAAATGTAGTGAGTTAAAAATATTTTTCTGGAATTTATTTTGTTTTAAACGTATTAGAAATATTTTAAAACTTGAAAAAAATTCTCAAAATTTATCAAATATTCGTTGATATCTTCCAAACTTCTAAATGCTCTAAACATCTTTTAAAAAGACTCGAATTTTTCTAATATTTTTTTCAATCCAATAAAATAAAAAATTTAAAGTCCTCTAGGTTCTTTTTTGATACATCTATTTTCATGCTATTTTAGGCTATAATCACAATTTTGAGGATTTTAAGAGAAAAATCCAAAAAGTTATTAACTTGACCTCATTCAAAAGACTAATCATTTGACAAAAATGTTGTAAAATTTTCCTTTGAATGTGGTGCGGAAAGGAATTTCACTTAAAAATGTGTGGGATTTTCTTAACAGAAAACTGCATGAATATCTGAACTTTCTTATTTTTATTTTTTAAGTGTATTTTAATCTGCTTTACGTTAAGTGAAAAATCATATGCTAAAAAACGATAAGAGAAATATCTATTTCTTTAACTTCAACTATAATTTGAAAGGCGATTCTTCATAGTATTTTACTAACTAATGGATATATTTTTATAATTTTATTCCTGAGAATTATTCCCTAAGGTCAAACATGGTACACAGTTATCGTAAAATTTTAAAAACACCAACGATTTACTGGAATTTTAAAAATAAAAATCAATGTGTATCATATTCAAATAAATTTTCGCAATATTTATAAAAGTATTATTATTTTTAATTAAAAAAATTAATGTATAGAGAGTACAGTTTTATTTTGGAGATTTAACGACGGTTTTTCGTACCATGTTTGACCCTCGGCCAGAATCAAGGAAAAATAATCTAAAAATATGTTCATTAATTATTAAAATGATACAAAGTCTTACCTTTACCATTTTTTTCTCTTTTTATAATCATGAGATATTTCTTCATAAAATAAATTTTGTTGGATTTATTTTACAATTATTTACAATCAATTTTAATTACAATTTTTTTACAATTACAATAAAATTGTAAAAGCCAAATTTTGGAATGCTGAGGTAAGTATTTTAAGGTACTAGAGATTTTTTAAAGATTTCATATAAAATAAAATAAGTATTATCAGTTTGTTTATACTTTTAGATGTAAATAGTTATGATAAGATTTTAAAGAAAATTACAAAAAAAAAAAGATTTTCGAATATATCAGATGTGTCAGAAAAGATCCTTGGATATATTTAAGACATTTTAATTTTATTTTAAAAGATTAAAAAAAATATTAGGAAAATTTCTTATTAATTTAAAATGTTTTGAATTCTTCAAGATATTGGTAACTCTCTCGAGTTTTTATCAAAAATTAAAAAAATCATTCAAAATATAGAAAAAAAATTTCCTTATCTTCTAAATTTTACCAAGCATTTTATGAAACTGTTTATTCTCCTGGAACCTTTCGAGATTCCTTTAAAGTTCCTCCAGTTTATGTTGCATTTCTAAAACACTTCTAAAGTTTAAGTTTTTTGAATCTCATCAAGTCTACTAAATACTTCCTGAATTCACTTGATTATTTACTTTTTTAACTTTTAAATCTTATCCAATTGAAGCATTTTGCTTAAAAATCTTTTCCACTCTTCTTTTGCATTTTAGGAAATCGTTTGATGTGTTTAAAAATCTGCTTGAATTTTTTTTAAGTACATTTTTTAAAATAAAAAATTATTTAAAACTTTCACACGATTAATATAAAAATAATTATGTTTCTCTGATCTTGTCAGACCTTCCAATCTCTAATCTTTAAAAATTATTCAAATTTTTCCTGATTTTTTTTTAATTCTGTAAAATTAAAAAAAAAAACTTCAAAGTTTTTCAGATGCTTTGAGAATATTTGAAATCTTTTGCAATGTTTTGAAATGTTTAAAAATAATGTTTTCAAATTAATTGTTGGAAATAAAAAATTATGTTAATTATTCATTTTAAAATGTTTACAAGTTTTAATTATTTTCGAATCGTTTCTAAATTCGTAAATATCTCTTAAACTTACTCAAATTTGAAAGAATTATATTCCTTAATTTTTCTAAAGTTAAGTAACATGGAAAAATTACAACATTTTTCTTCAAAATATCTCACGTACTTTTTAGACATTTTAGGAAATAATAAAAAATGTTTTGTAATCTTTTTTCAATTTTCTGTTGGAATTCATTCCAAAATAATTATTTACATTTTTTTCCAAGGAGTTTCTTTCATTAACAAAAAGTCCTTCGTTTATCGACTTTTATTATTATTATTATTTCATTTTACATACATACCTATTATATCTTATCAAAATTTTTAGAAATAATTCAACCAATTTTATGTGTAATGAATATAAACTTTTTTTAAATCTCATTGAACTTATTCCAAGTTATCTTTTTTGAGTTTTAAAAATTGATGTAATTACTTATTCTGATTGGAGATAATTGAACCTCTTGCGATTAAAAACGGGGATTCTGCTTGAGAAGAAATGTGCTGAAATTAATTTTTTTTTTAAATCATTCGAATTTCAATTTTAAAGACTGATAATTGTACACAATTTCCAAGCGCATCTTTCTTATTCTTCTACAAGAATTCTTCGGTTATTCAGTTTTTCAAACCAGTTTATCCTACGTTTCTAAAACTCCTCTGAAGTTTAAATTCTTTTTTAAATCTCATCAATTCTACTCAATAATTATTGAATTTATTCGATTATTTACATTTTTTTTAATTTGTAATGTATGTATGTATTTAATCTCTCCCTTTTACGGGTTTGAGGGCCACCGCTCCCTATACATATATTTACAATTCCATCCTTAGTCTAACTTAACTACTACTTATATTCTACTCTTTCGCATTACGTAGGATAAACAATAGTAACAGTAGTGATATTAATTCCTAAAATGAGCGAGCTTCCAGGGCTTCCGTTTCCTCTTACCACAAAAAAAAATGCATTTTCCACGATATTGAAAACAATTTTCTTTTTTTTACTGTCCCTTTTCAGGATCACCCGTTTGGCTCTGCCCTACTCCCTTGCTTTCCCTTACTTCATCCAATTTCTTCATCCACACCACTCCCTGTCCACTACCATCCAAGATCCATCTTACACACTCATCCACACTCAACTATCCCTCTTCCTCTCCTGTACATCTCTCTAATACATGTGCCCATGACTCCATTTCGTATCCACATACTCTGCATAAATTCTCTGCATGCTCTCACTCCTTCTCCCATTCTGAACCGTACAACCCTACTCCATTTTTCTTCTTTTTTTATTTTTTGCAGATATTCTGGTTCCGTCAACCCATTGACCATCATATACCATCTATTGTACCTCGAATCTATAATCTTTGTCCATCTCTCTTCCCCTTGTTTAACCAATAGCTCTAACTCTATGTCCTGCCACTCCATAACCCCTTCTCGAATATTACATACCCTTCTCATTTTTCCCCTTTCTACCTCCCATTTTTAATTTCCCACATTATCTCTCGCTTCATTGTTCCGAATTTCACCGAAACATGCTTGTGCAATTTTACTTCCCTCTCCCCTTTTTAGCTTCTCTTCAAACCTCCATGCTCTCTTAATTTGTCTAGTAACCATATTTTCTCTTCCTAACTCTTCTTTTAACATATATCCTGGGCAACTCCAGCTAACCCCCATTACCCACCTCAGGAATCGCTCATGCATACTCTCTACTTTCCTATGTTCCTTCCATCCCCAGATCTCCACACCATAACACAACACCGCCCACACCAACGCATCAAACAACTAGACCCTCATTCTCCAATCATTCGTGAACCTTCTCTTACCTATACCCCATACTTGGCCCATTACTTTAGTCGCACATTCAATTCGTTTCCTCACCTGCAGCTCGTTTCCTCCTTCTGCCTCAAACCAAAAACCTAGGTAATAGAACTCCTCCACAATTTCCACTTATTGTCCGTTCATCTTCCAAACGTAATTTATTTTGCTCTTTCTATTTCTGAAACACATCACCTTTGTCTTATCTACGTTCACCGTCAGCTCTTTTGTTCCCACATACTCTTCGAAGATTCTCATCATTAGGTTCATCCCCTTCTCATCATCTGCTGATAGAACTACATCGTCCGCGTATGTTAGAGAGTATAGTTTGCTATTACCCAAAGCCGTTCCTCCTTTTCCTTTCTCCTTTAGCTTCTCCTCTAAGTCTGCCAATAGGATACTAAATAGTAACGGACT
>NC_046664.1:118779965-118781137 GCF_010883055.1 Belonocnema kinseyi
CATTAGTACCCAGCTCATCCTTTACCTTTTCAATGGACCCCTTCAACCTTTCAACTAACGAGTCTATTCCCTCCTCTTTTTCATACCTAACCTTCTCCTTTTGCATCTATTGTTTAAACTCGTTTAATTTATCTACCCCCCAGATTCCCATTTTCGTGTTTCATTCGCACCCTTTTTCCTTTCTCCCTCTGCCGCGCTTACTGACGCCTCTTCTTAGTGTAACTATGACCGGGAAGTGCTCGGACCCTATCTAATTCCCTACCTTCATACTCCCTATCATATGCCGCATTCTTTCTTCAGCCAGGATATAGTCTATCACTGTTGCTCCCTTTCCTATGAATGTGATCTCCCCTTCCTTATCTCCTTTCATATTGCCATTGCATATAAACCATCCTGTTTCTCCTATAATGTCTAGTAACTTCCTCCCCTCCCTGTCCGTCTGTCTATGTTTGGAGTTCCTTATAAATGCTTCCTTTTCTTCATCCCATAACCTTCCCCCTTGTTTGCCAGTCCATGCATTTAAGTCCCCCCCTATTAAAACCAATTCTTCCTTCTTTTCCTCCATCCACCTCCGTATTACTCTCCAGCCTTCCTCTTCCCCTCTTCTTCTGTATACACACACCACTGCTATTTCTACTTTCCCAATTATAATTTTCCTTATCATTGTTCCATCCTTTTCTTCCATGTTCCCATCTTTTCTCCCGTTTACTGCTAATTCTTTTTTCACCCCTGACACCATGCCGCCCATCCCTCTCCCCTTAACGTGTTCCTTTCTTGTTTCTTGCATTGTCCACACATAACCTTTCGGTAAAATCTTTTTTATTCCCTTCCAGTCCTTCTCATCTGCCCAAGTTTCACTCATCATAATCACATCCCACTTTTCTAACTCCTCCCAGAATCCTTTGTTCTTGTTTTTCAAACCTAACACATTCCAGAAAGCTATTTTCACGTTTCTCTCTTCCCCTCCCTCTTCTTTCCTCTTTACTTTGTTTCCCCTTTACCGCTTAGAAACCCCTCTGATCTATTTCTAGCCTCTTTTTCGTCTCCCTTCCCTCTACCTTTCTCAAGACTTTTTCCTTAATTCTTCTAATTCTTCATCCCAGCACCATTTCTCCCCATTTATCCATAACCTGTCTCTCCCTATCCATACCATATGGCCCTTTTTCCTCTCT
>NC_046664.1:118781237-118793677 GCF_010883055.1 Belonocnema kinseyi
CAGTAACTGTTGCCCTCTGGCGCCAGTTTGTGGACTTCGCGTCGTCGGCATCCTACCTTACCCAAAGCTCTGTGACGTTTCCCGCCTTTATTTCCTACCTCTCGTCCCCCTGACCAAGCAACTATTTTTTCACTCCTAACCTCAAAAACTTCACACGCTCCAAATTTTCACCTCAAACCACTCAATTTTACCCTTCACACCTTTGCCTTCACTCACCCTTCTTCCTTTACACTCGATCTCCGCACTTTCTGCCTTTTCTGCATCCACTCACCCTTATTTCCTCCACCAAAGCCAAAAATACACCACTTGACAAAAAGAGTTCTTTCGCAATCGGTACCGGAAACGGAAGCCTTTAAATTTGTAATGTTATCGAATTAAAAAATTTTTATTTTAAAACCTTTTACACTCTTTTTCAAAATTGTAGGAAATTGTTTGATGTGGTTAAAAATCTTCTTTAATTTTCTTTTAAAGCACATTTTTCAAAATAAAAAATTATTTTTATTACTTCTAGGTACCTAAAATAATTTTTTTTTCATTTTCGTGAAAACTTACAAAATTCTTGAAAAATGTTTACAAGTTTTAATTATATTTGAATCTTTTGAAAATTTCTGAATATCTCTTAAGCTTACACAAATTTGAAAGTAGATTTTTAAACCAACATATAATTTAAAAAAATTGTGCAATAAAATTGCACAAGAAGGCCTAAAAAGAATTATGTTCCTTAATTCAAGATGTGAAAAAATTGACTCATAATCTTTTTAATTTTTCCCAGGAATTTTAAGCAAAATAGTTTTGCAGCCTTGAAATCTTTCGAAATTCCATTAAAGTTTCTAAAGTCTATGTTTGAATTTTTTAAAAATCTAAGTTTCTAACAGAATTTAAGTTTAAAATTCGATTTGAATCTCTTCGATTCTTCTTAATATTTCTTGCATTTACTCGATTTTGATCTATTTATTATAATCTTACCAAATTGAAACATTTTGCTTTAAAATATTCTACACTCTTTTTTTAAATTTTAGGAAATCCTTTCACATGTTAAAAAACCCTTTTTAATATTCTCATACAATACGTTTTTTAAATAAAAAGCCATTTTAAATTTTCCTACCAATCTTCAAAAAGTTCTTTTCTAATCTTGTCGGAGCTTCTAAGCTTTCTAATCATTAAAAACTATTTAAATTTTTCCTGATTTTCTTTGAAATTCGGCAAAATGAAAAAGATTGCCTTATAATCTTCAGATTCTTTATAGAAAATTTCAAACATAGTTTAAAATGTATTGGAATTTTTTTAAATCAATTTTTCAAAATAAAAAATTATATTAATTATTCGTAGAAACCTAAAAGATTTTTTTTTATTTTCGTGAAACCTTAAAAAAGTCTTTTTAAAATCTTTACAAATTTTAATTATTTTCTAATCGATTCAAATTCCCGAATATCTCTCAAACTTACACAAATTTGAAAGCATATTTTTTAAACCAAAATAATTTTTTTTTTTAAAGTGCAATACAATTGCGCAAGAAGGCTTGATAAGAATTAATTTCCTTATTTTTTTCTAAAATTATAGAACATAGCAAAATTGCCTGAACTTTTATTCTCTTGACCTACCTCTTGGCCTACGCAATATGTAGCAGAGCTGACTCACCGACACGCTACGTTTGAACGTGTCGCTCCCAGATGGGAGAGTGGTGGGTGCCGAAAAATCCCACGTTCTGGAGACACTGCTTACAAGTTCTACTTCACGGGTGAACTAATCCACCGGACGGCACGTCAATCGTCCTGCTCTTGAAAACCATTGGTCTTATGGAAAACTCAATAATTAATATTAAATAAAAACATTCCAGATCGTTTGAGTTTGAAAAGTTAAGACCACCAATTCTTTGATGGGTAATTGATATTTAAAAAATATAAGAAAACATTGAAGTGTAAAAGGATTATTGGAAAAAGATTATTTTAAAAGTGCTATATATCGCTGGATTTTCAAAATTTCATATATTGCAAACAACATTTAAATGCGCTTAACAATTTATATTTATTAAATATAGATTCATTTTATAATTTCAATAAAAAATTATTAAAATTATAACTTCACAAATGGTTGTTATTAACAATATGTATTAAACATGTGTAAACAGGCATGTGAAAAAATTAAAATCCTAAGAGAAAACGACATTTTATAGTAAAAAATATAAAAAAATAAAATTATGATATAAAGATATTTTAGAAAGTTGAATAACGAAATTAGCAAATTTAATAGTATCTTTATATTTTCTTCAGCATTATAAATTAGGAATTAAACAATTTTGAATGTTATTAATTCAATTTTTAAGAACCAGGAAGTTTTTTGGCTGCCCTACCGAAAGAAATCTCTGAGTTTTCTTTAGCAAAATAGCTTGGCCCATTTGAGTCTATAAAAAAGTCGATTTGAAACAAAATAGTCTCGGAGATAGTTTAAGAGATTTGGGTCCTTTTCAAGATCCTTTTAGTGGTGCGACGGTAATATAATGTTCCTTTTGTATTCGTCACGAACCGGGCGGGCAGAGTTATTTACAGTAGTTGGTCGTGGCTAATCCGCTCTCCCTTTTTAAATTTCTCTTCAAATTATTAATAATTTTTTTGAATTGATGGATTTTCTCATTATACTTATTTATAATTATAACTTATATACTGATATGCAATTTTCTAGTTGAATTCAAAAATGTTTTTTTTTTTGCGTATCTCATTCCATTTACGAGAGACCTTCTATTAATTCCGATTTTAAGCATTAAAAAAAAACTTAGATATTTGAAGTCATCGAAACCCGTAGATTCCGAATTATTATGTTTTATGCTGTTAACTATGAAATTAAAAAAAATCTACTTCTAAATTTTAATCCGAAAGCTTAACAAAGGACCCTTGAGTGTCGGCTACTCTATTGAGATAGCCTCTCTGCTTGTTATTTATGATCGTATTCTTATTTCAATCTCGGAAAGGATATTTTAAAGCCTTCAGACCATTTAAACGAGCTTCCTGGACCTTTAAAAATATCTACCTGAGTGCCTGCGGAGAATTTCTCTAAGCTTCTTTGACCTAAAGAATTTTTAGTATATACTCACAGATTCTTTTCAGTAGGGTGAATATAACAAGCCAATCAAAATTGTTGTGTGCAAATATTTATATAATTCAAACACATATTTACTGCATAATTTATTGTTATCAAGGAATAAAATACATTTTTTTAAACAAAATAAACGTGTAAAAAGTGCGGGAGGTGGGGTTGAACGGATTAAACGAATAGGTAGAATATAAGCAAAATCCATCAATTCATTATATTTTTTTAAAATGCACACCTAAGTAACGTACAATATATGTACTATCATACATGCAAATTTTTAGTTTCATGTATATATTAATGCAGATAGTACATAAATAACACATTTATGATATGCAGATCTTCATTATTACTTTACAAAACTTAAAAACTAATTGGATCAGTCAACGACCTGAAGGTAAGCTAAATTGGCTTCAACTATGGGGTTTTGGATTTATTCGAAAAGAAGCTTGGCTTACTTCTTGTTCAATTGACTAGCCTTTTTAATCTTTAATAACTTTGGACCAAATTGAGATACTTATCGTTTTCTTTTCACTTTTAACAGCGTTTATTGACTTATTTTTGAACCCATTAAAAACTATCAAAAAGCTTCAAAATTAATAAAACAGCGGTGGTTTCTCTAAAAATATGAAAAGTTGCTTTTAAAAAAAACCCATAATTATATATTTTTTGCCAATTTCATTTAAAAATTTTACTCTCATAATAAAGATATCTTGTGAATTTCATGCGGGCCAAATAACTTTTGTTGCCAGGAGAATTTCTTTTTTTATATAATCAGATTTTCCAATTCTTCTTGTAAACGAAAGATATGAAAATTTTTTTAGATCAACCTTTTCACGCCTAAAATTCCTATAAAATAAACCCTTGGCCTTTTGCGATATTTTGCATCGTTTGCGAGAATAATTCAGCAATGAATTTTTTATTTAAAAACACAATTCTCCCGGCCTAAAAAATGGTTTAACCCGTCCAAAGCTGCTATGTCTTTCTTTTATTAGCAGAAACTTTGGTTAAATATTCGGAAGAATGAAAAGGTGAAATTTTCCAGAAAATCTTAAACTTTTTCATTAAGCTTTTAAAAAATATAGTTTATAGAAAATCCTACCTTTTTATTCCTCCCAATATTATTGAAAAATTTCTGCTAAAATAAGAAAGTCATTCTCTATCAGCCTTAGGCGGGCTAAACCATTTTCGAAGCCGAAAGAATGATTTTTTCCCTACAAATTTTATTTTTAATTTTTGCTCGCAAAGAATATAAGGTATCGCAAAAGATTAAGGGTCATTTTAATAGAAAGTTTTTAGACTTGCAAAGTACTGTCTCAAAATTTTTTTCGGATCTGTCGGTGTTTACAAGAAAAAAGAGAAAATTTGATTATATGGTAAAAACTTCGCCTGACGACAAAAGTTTGGGTTTTTTTAAAGCAACTTTTAATATTTTTAGAAAACCCTCCGCCATTTTATTAATTTTGAAGCTTTTTATATTTTTCGGTGGGTTTCAAAATAAGACAATAAAGGCTATCAAAATCGAAAGGAAAACGATACATATCTCAATTAGGTCAAAAATGGTTGAGGATTCATAAAAATTTGAGTTTCTAAAAAATAAAGCAGAAAACATATCTACTTTCCTACTTAGAATTTTATAAATAATTCTTCTCAAAGTTCTATAAAATATTACTTATAATAATAAACTCTCATACTACTTTTGTATGCAGACAAATTACTGAAATTTCCTGTTACGTTAACTTATCCGTAACACGATTTTTTTTTTAATTCTTAGTATGACTTATATTTAAATTATTCCTTAATAATATGTAAAGTATAAAACTTCTAAAACACATACATAACGAGGATATAACATTAAAAGTTGATGCTGTTTGCAAATAAACAAAGAAATATACTTGAAAAAATAAAAGTAACTATTACATTTTGAAAGGAGTTCGAACTTCATATTTCTATGATTTATTTTACTGATATTATTGATTTTATTATTTGTTCTAGTTAAACAAAATTATTTATATATGAAACTATTGATGTAATGATGAAAAAATTAATCATATTTAAGACCTAAATGACAAAAATATTTAAAACCTATACATTATCAGAAGAATTAATAAAAAATATATTACTTATACCAAATATAAATGTAATAATAATTAAAATATGTAAGACTACAATGACGAATGATAAATGAGAAAAGAAATGAGAAAATGGTTTTTAATATTATTTAATATAATGCATATATTTATTTAAATTGAACGAATCGTCATATATACATTTATACAGTTCAATAATCTAGTTGTTGCTTTATCTTGAAAGCTTTTTTCTCGCTGCATTCAGCCCCTAATAATTTTATTGCAAAATTTAAATATAAAGGAGATTTTGAATTAAATAGTCATTTATATTATTGCAAACCTCATCTCTAAAATGAACAGACTATAAGATATTAAAATATATAAACAAATGTACTGTACTCATGACGCACAGTTGGAGGAAACACACTTGTTTCATTAAAAAATGTCCAGAGCCTTCAATTCTCTTGCGATTTTGAATTTTTCTATTTTAAATGAAAGATCATTAAATTCTATAGACCTTGACTCTCCGAACTTTTGTCTCCTCTATTTTTTTATTAATATTTTTTCCAGTCAAAGTATGAAAAAGTTTTTTTATTGATGACAATTTTTTTTGCTAAAAGTGCTTCCCATTAATGTAAGAATGATATTTAATAACAAAAATAATTTAAAAGTTTATAATAACCACTTCCATAAACAATTTTTGTGGCGAAATTTTAGAATTTGAGATTTTTCAAATTATAATTTCCTTCAATGGCCAGAACGACTTCAGGTATTCCTTAAAATAATAAATATTTAATAATATTTAATAAAATATAACAATTTAAATTTTTGTAAACAAATTAGATAAACAAATTTAAAATGTGGACCCTTTCGCATAGAAAACTGTTTGCACTGGAAATGTTTTAAGCTATTTGACGAATGACTGCTAGTCACAAAAATATTAGAAAAGTTAACAATAACCACTGTTATTAACAATTCTTGTGCCAAAATATTTAAACTTAAGGTTTTAATCAATTTAAATTTTCTTTGATAACCAAGTAAGTGGGTTATTGTCAAAAGAATTTGTATTGAGCGAATCTTAGCATGCAGTGTTATGATTCATTTTCAATCTATTACGATTGAAAACCCGACTTTTTCCAAGTGAAACTGCCAAAATTTGGAAATTTTTTATGTAAATTGTTTATAAACATGTAAATTGTTATATTCAACTCAATATGATCAAAGATACATTTTTTTAGGAATATCCGTAGCCATTCTCAGTGTAAACAAAAATTTCTATGCGGAAGAACCAAAATTTCGAATTTGTTTATCTAATGTGTTCACGAAAATTGAAATTGTTATATTTTATCAAATATTATGAAATATTTATTGTTTTAAGGAATACTTGAAGTCTTTCTGGCGCTTGAAGGAAGTAATACTTTAAAACATCTCAAATTCTAATATTTTCCCACAAGAATTGTTTATAACAATAGTTATTATAAACTTTTAAATTATTTTTGTTATTAAATGTCGTTCCTACAATAATGTGAAACACTTTCAGCAACAACAAAATTTTATCGATAATAAGACTATTTGTTCATTTGTTTATCAAATTTGTTTGCAATAAATAAATTGAATGATAAACAAATGATTTGTATTTTATGAGTCCCTAAACATTAATTTAAGACAATATAAAGTTTTCTGATCAGTTATTAAAGGGTAAAAAATTATTATGTATAAAATTTCAGTTTTTCCATACTTTGAGTAGAAAAAATATTAATAAACAAATAGAGAAGACAACATTTCGGAGCGTCAAGCTTAACGAAGAAAGTGAATTTTCTCCTACTGTGCGCCATGAGTATATTACGTTTGTTTATAGAGTTTAATAGCTTATAGTCTGTTAATTTTTGAAACGAGATTTTCAATAATATAATAAAGTATTTAATTAAAAACCTTTAAATGAAATTTTTTAAATAAAATTGTTAGATGCTGAATTCAAATAGAAACAAGCTTTTAAGATTGAGCAATAAATAAATTATTGAACTGTATAAATGTCTATATGATGTTCGATTTATTTAAAATAAATATATGCATTATATTAGATAATATTAAATCCATTTTCTCATGTATTAGCCTTTTCATTGACTTTTTACCAAATTATTCCCTCAAACATTTTAATTACAATTACCACTACATTTAAACAATATTTTCTTCAATACCTGAAATTGTTCAGATTTTAAAGGTACAAATAATCTTTACTGTGCAACTTAAGATGCAGTCTTACATATTTTTATTATTATTATATTTATATTTGATATACGTCATATGTTTTTTGTTAATTCTTCTGATCAAGTATATGTTTCACATATTTTTGTCATTAGCTACATTAATAATTTTTTAAAAAAATAATTTTAATTTTAATAAAAAATAAAATCAATAATATGAGCAAAATAATTCACAAAAATATAAAGTTCGAACTGCTTTCCAAATTTATCTCAAAATTAAATTTTATTCATATTAAACTACATATTTTTATGACTTTTTCTTTTTTTAAATAATTAGTAATAGTTACTCTTATTTTTGTATCTATTTTTTTTGTTTATCTGCAAACAGCATCAAGTTTTTATAATTTTTGCTTTTTCTTAATGCAATTCAATGAAAAATACAGACCTACTTTTTGTGGCGCCATCTGTTGTATTAGTTTAACCGACAATTCCCTTCCGGATCGCAAGAAAACAGAAAAGTGGATACGATTGGAGTTCTTAGTCGGTTACATCACTTTGAGAACGGTAACGAGAATGAGAATATTATCGACAATATGACCGAAAAATAAATTCTCTGAGAATTTATGAGAATCTCAGAATTTATTTTAATTAATCGAAAATTGAATTTTTTCGTTAACTTTTCGATTGAAAATTCAACCCTCTTTTTTTGAAAGTTTGTCTTTTTTATTTTAAAGTTTACCTGCTTTAGCAAAAAGTAAATATTTTTGATAAAAATGTTACTGTTTGTTTAGAAATTAAGCTATTATACTATGTTCCTGAAAACTTAACTATTTCATAGAAAATTTACTTTCTGGTTAAAATTTATATTTTGGTGTTGAAAAATCAACTGAAATATTTTCTGTGAATTCTGTGATTTCTGAATTGATTTTTCTTGGATGAAAATGCAACCATTTGGTAGAGAATTAAACTATTTTGTTAAAAATTCATCCTTTTTGGTTGAAAAAAGTCGCCTTTTTGGATGGAAAATTCAATTGTTTTCGTAGAAACTTATTTTTTTGTTACAAAAATTTAATTTTTTATGTTAATGAGTTAAGGGCATGTGATACTTAGAAAATTGTCGATTTTACCAGTTTTAGGTTCCCGCGGCTTTTTTCTAGAATAATAAATATTTTGTCCTAAAAATTTGTGAAATGACAGCGGACGTGCTAATGGACGTCTCCACACACTTTTTTGTCGGTTAGTTCAAAAAAGTTTTAATTTAGCAAAATGTGATTAATTTGCATAGCGCTTAGGAAATAGTTTCGATTTTATCAATGTTAGATTCCCCCGGCTTTTTCCCTTGGATAAGAAATATTTTGCCTTCAAAATCTGGGAAATGATAGCGAACATGCTAACGGACGTCCGCACACACTTTTTTTGGTGTTTCTTTTTTATCAAAAAATGTTTGATATTGCTAACAACGTGCATGTATATTTCGAGGTTATGTGTTTTACAATTCACCCGAGCGTTACTTCCAAACTACACAATATTTTTGGCCGAAAACTTTGGACTTACAAATAAACATAGTAACTAATCTACCGGAACTAACCTTGTTTGCCGGCAATCAAAAAAGTTTATTTCATAAATAATTTTCAGATTATCGGAAAGGCAGAGATGAAAAACGACTTAACCTCAAAATAATACATATGCATAAAATTTTGATTTAGCACAATAAATTTTTTTGTTATTATATCCCTTAAGAAAGAGTCCGGGGACGTCCGTTATCTTTTTGATTCAAAACTTCATCTGTTATAGAAGAAATTTCATTTTTTGTATGAAAATGCAATCTTTTGGTTAAAGATTGTTCTTCTTTGCTTGATAATTCAACTAATTTGTTTAAAACATTTGGTTGAATCGCTTTGTTAAAAAATCACTTTTTTTCGTTAAATATTTATATTTTGAGTAAAAAAGTTATCTCGTTAGTCAAAAGTTTAATTATCTTGTTCAAAATTATTCTTCTTTAATTGAAAATTAAACTACTTGGGTCAAAGTTAAGCTACATTGTGAGATTTTTTTTATTGCAGGCTTATGTCTCGTTGAAAATTTGACTGTTTAGTGGAAAATACTTCTTTTTTTTTTGTTTAGAACTCATTTTTTAACAGAAAATGGAACTTTTCCATTTTTTACAATTGATATTTTTGGTTAAAAATTCGCGTTTTTTTTGTGAAAAAATTATTTTTAGTTTGAAATTTCCTTTTTTTTTGCGTAAAAATGCATCAGTTTCATGTAAAATTAATTTTTTGATGAACAGTCATATTTTTTGTATGAAAATTGAATTTTTATACAAAAAATTTGTCTTCTGAATTAAAGGTTCAATAATTTCGATAAACTTTTATTTATTTTTTTGAGTAAAAAATCTTTATTTGTTGGAAACTCGTCTTTTTGGTTTTTAAATTCTTTTTTTTTGTTTGTTTGATAAATTTCATTCTTTTTTTATTAAAATATAAACTGTGACACTTGTTCGTTGGTAATTTATCTTTTCAGGTTGAATATTTAACTATTATGTTAAAATTCAATTATTTCTTTGAAAATTCCAGTATTTTGTTGAAGAGTTATCTTTTAAAGTAGAAAAAACTTTTTTTTTAATAAATAAATACATTTGAAAAATTTTAATTTTTATATGAAACACTGTAATTCCTGAATTTGTCTGAGCTAGAAAATAATTTATATTCAACCGCTGGTATAACCACAACAATAAAAATATTGTCAAAAATCATAAATTCTTAAATTCTTCCAAATTCTGTTACATTCTCGGTTATATAACCTGAACTTAAATTCTTGGGAATTTAAGAACTCTAGGGGGGATGCATGGGGCTAGGTATGGCCATGATCATGATCCATGATCCAACAAAGCATGATCCCGCCAGGCGCAAGTAAAAAAAAGTCAACCAATGAGGTTGCACCCAAGACCGCTCGATCTTCCTGCCATCTTGGATCGAGTTCGAGCAGCGGATTTAAATTGACTGGTGAAGACGAATGTGATCATAAGAAGTTGAAATAAAAGAATTTTGAATACAATCAATCGCATATTTGTAATATGCGTTTTAATACCTTTTATCAGGAAAGGAGTGTGTCCCATTTCAATTCTATTTAATGTGATCAAAATTTCAACTAAACAGTGTATACATTTTAAAATGTAGTCAAAGAAGAGACTCGAAATGGAATTGATCAGCATTGTTTTGTGTACGAAATATGTATCTCGCAGACTGAAACGGAATTGGATTGTCACCATTTTTTTAAACTATAAAAATGTGAACATAAATTAATTTTCTATATCCTACTTGGAACATTCGAATATCCCGTAAACGTCCCAGGACTATCCTGGGGTTATCCCTGGGATATCCAAATTTCCGCCTTGCGGAATATACGACGGGTTATCCCTGGGATATCCTTGGGATAACCTGAGAGATAAATGGGATCAAATGGGATCAAATGGGATATCCCGGTATGAATTTCTAACCTTCTCGTATATAATTTCAAAATTTTACAAATTTTAGATTTTGATTTTTAATCCCTTTCAGCTGGTCTACTTGGTAGCCTAGTCGCATTGGCATAGGCACACAGATTTTCATTAACACTATATTATACACTCCTAACACACCTTTTCAAAGAGGTCACAATATTTTTACATAAAACCAATACCTTCTCATTAGAATGCGAATGTAAAAACAGCAACATCAACTTTTAAATGGTTGAAATTCAGATTCTACGTTAAAATTTGCATTAGAAACTTACGGAGTAATCGCAATACTTTTTCTTGCAGCGTTAGAAACTTTAAAAAATAAAATACCTGTCATTTACACGGGCCGAAGGCGCCTTTAAGTGCATCTTCTTTTAGTAGCAGTTAATAAGCGTTCCGTCGGTAACTCGAAGAATTTTGTCTGGATGCTAGCGCCACGCAGTGGAAACCTCAGACAACAATGCTGCAATGCAAGTGGGAGAGAATTTTATTTTTAAACTTCGCATGCAACATACTGCTTGAGCTATTATGAATGCGCTTGAAGTCACCTTCAGCAGAAATTAATGGCAATTTTTAAAATTTGTAACGCTGCAAAAAAAAGTATTGCGATTACTCCGTGAGTTTCTAACAGAAAATTTAACGTAGAATACGAATTTCAAAAGTTTAAAAGTTGATCTTCCTGTTTTTTTAAAATAAATTTTTTAAAAATGAACCGAATGGGGACCCAATCGGGTGTTTACGGCTACTTTATAGACATTTCCGTTAGTTTAACTTTTGTTTGGATTATCTGATTGCACTTTTATTATCGTGTTTTCTGAAGCTCTTTTATCTACTATAACTCTATCACAAACATTGTCTTTGTCACAATAAATTAGGAATTTTTTTTAAATCAAAATTAAAATGGATTTTTTGGAGAAGAAAAAAACCATACGTAAAACAATTTTTTTATCCCTTTTATGCTAGTTTTAAAGTGCATAAAAAGAGCTTTTGAAAACAGCATAACAGTAGCCCAATCGGTTAACCTAAAAGAATTTACACAAACTTCAGGATGAAAAAGCACCTGAAAAAGTGAAAACGTGAGGCCCCTCCCTGTCGATGAAAAAGCACTGAAAACGCACTGGCGAACGACACTGGGCCGCCAGTGCGTTTTCCAGTGGCTGTTTGTGCTGAATTTCAGCATCTAAACCGCACTGAGGAGTGATGGGACGGTCATATAATGTCCCTATTGTATTCTTCACGTACCGGGCGGACATAGTTATTTACAGTACCTGGCTGCAACCAAACCGACTACAGTTTTATAATTTTCTTCAAATTATTAACACTTCTGTTTAATTTATGAATTTTCTCATTATAGATATTTATAATTATAAAATAAAAATAAATAAAAAATAATATTTATAATATAAAATTTCCGCCATAACCACGTCTCACAACCGTGAGATAGGTGGTTACAGTCTGTAAAGGAATCAATATGACGATCCGGCAAAAGCCTCGTGCACCCTAAGAACACGGAGTGACCCAAGGACAACCGCCTTCTGAATTTTTCCCGCAAGTGTTCTAGCATATTGTTGACACGCATGGATG
>NC_046664.1:118793777-118800487 GCF_010883055.1 Belonocnema kinseyi
GTCACCGTTCTAGACACCTCACCCAGGTGCCATTCAGCTTTCGGCACGGTTTTCACACCTCTGCTTGGGGGTTAATTCCTTCAGGACCACCCCTGGACAATTGTCCGCGACTGCTTATTTATTTTTGTAACCATATTCAGCAGAAACCCTTGGTACAGGGACCCTCTATGCGCAACCCGAGGACGCGTTCGGTGGCTTTGTCATAGGCCCTTCGGTTTGATTCTAGAGGAATCAAAACCGAACCGAATATATATATAATGTTAAAAGAATGAATTGAAAAAAAAACTTGGAATGGGTATATTAGAACACTGATAAGGAAATAAATTATATATTCAGGGCAGAATGTAAGTTTGTAAATAATACTGATCAACAATTTCTTTAATATTTTTTATTAGACTATCTTATTGGGCTCGAGATAGTGATAATAAATGAAATACTGAATTAAAAAGAAATGTACGATCCATACCCGAGATGCGTTGAGTTACTCAATACACAGGGAAAAAGTTAAGTAAAAAAGTCATTCTCTTTGGAACAAAGTGAGTTTTACTTTTGAGGTTAGAATTGTATGGCCTCTGAAAATCGTCTGAAAATCTTTAAAATAATTATCGCTTTTTAAATAGTGAGACACCCCGAGTTGTTTTGGTGAATGTCATAAGAAACAGCTCGATCATAAAAGTGTTTATTTTTAATGGACAGAAAAACCTAACTTCAAAATGTGCTTTTGAAACCAAATCCTTTTATCTCTACGTGTATTTGAATTTTTGAGTATTTTGTAACAAAAAAAAAACCCACTTGCAAAAAATTGTTACTATTATAAATAAATATTTAATATTTTTAATATCCTATCACATTTTCCTCCAAATTATGGATAAGTATTTTTGAATAAATAATGCATAATAATTATTTTTTATGTCGTATGCACTGTGTTATATAATTTTATTTATTTAAAACTTTCAAACTTGACTTCAATTTCATTTTATTTGACACACATATGTCACTTTTTGTCCGCAGAAAGATGTCATGGAACACATAACCTAAAATTATAGTTAATCCCTATTTTACTTCATCGATCTTCAACATTATTATAATACATTTTATTAGGATTCAAATATTCATACACCTCAAAATAACAAGAAGTGTTTATTTTTTCATTTTAAAATCCCTTACTTTTGCCACCTTACTTGTCCAAGATGGAGAAATTAAGCGGTGGGTCCCGATTGGTTCGGGTTTTTTACTTGCGCGTGGCTAGACCATGTATTTATTAGATCATGCCGATACTCAGTTCTGCTTATCACTGCTCTCGGTCGTTGTTAAATTTCTTAATTTGAACGAGTTTTTGATATCATTTTCATTTAGAGAGTATTCCGTTATGCCGAAATTGTTTCGCGAAAGTAAATTAACTTTGACACTCAGACCTCATGTATTTGCCAATTCTTTGAGCAGATCGAGTAGAAGGTGTTGTGTGTGTGTGGTTTCAACGTGGGTTGAGAGGTTAGGTGAGTTTCTTATGTCGTTCTTTTAAAGCCTTGATTATCTCGAAATGCAGAAATTAAATTTGAAGATCCGCTGGAATCATTGTAGAAAGTATAGTAAAATTATTATATTTTCGGCACAACCTAAATTCGGAATGATATATCATCGTAAATTAGCAAACTTTTTACAATTTTTAAGGTGTTGTTCAATCCGACTTTGAATTTTTTTTACAGGTACGGTACTGATTCCATATATATTTTTTCCGAAGGATTTGTGAACGAAGGAAAGTAAACTTGTCATAATAGAAGAATTCTAGAGGCCAAACGATGTTCCAAAGAGCCAGATCTTGATGATGGTGTCCCCAAATTTTGCGAAATACGTTGCGAAATGGAGCAAAAAGCAGAGGGAATTGACATGCTATGTCTGTGTTTTAGAAACTTCATTTGTAATCAACCACCAGGCTAGCTGTTACCTTTACTCTACACGTGGTATCGTGTGTCAAAACTACAATTCTCAAAGGGGAAAACCTCTTCTGGCACATTGTCTTTTTGATGAGACTGTCATCAATCGATATTACTTGAAAAAGTAATGAGACACGTCTCCCGGATTTTTTGGTCCCTTGTAAGAACTATGAGCGTTTGTAAATCACATTAGCCAAGCGTGCAGAACGTGTACCGGTTCGCGCGCAGTTACTCCCATCAAGCTCCGCTGGTCTAGTGGAAAAGAGCCTGTCTGATAACCACGGTGCCGTGGGTTCGAAACTTTTTCTCAAGTTTTTTGTTCGTATTATAAACATGTCAAATAATAATTTTTAATGCTCCCCCGGCGAATAAATTATTTGTTTGAAAAGTATTACTGAGAAATAAATATCATGCAGACACTTTTCGAATAATTTATTTGTATAATCGTAATTTTTTTTTACATTTTTGCGTGTGATAAGCGTCATAGACTATCACTTAGCTAGGTGATTCACTGTTCGCTGCAGCCGGGGAAGCATTAAAAATTATTATTTGACGTGTTAACAATACGACAAAATAAGGTGACTAAAAGATTCGAACCCACGGCGATTGATGACAGTCTCATCAAAAAGTCAATGTCCTAAAAGAGGTTTTCCCCTTTGAGAATTGTGGTCGTGACCTACGATACCGCGTGTAGAGTAAAGGTAACAGCTAACCTGATGGTTGATTGCAAATGAAGTTGCAAAAACACAGACATAGCATGTCAATCCCCTCTGCTTTTTTCTCCATTTCGCAACGTATTTCGCAAAATTTGGCGACACCATCATCAAGACCTGGCCCTTTGGAACATTGTTTGGTATCTAGAATTCTTCTATTATGTCAGAACGAGTAAAAAAAATAAATTATCAAATGATTCTAACCGTTCAAATTTTAGCGTCTGCTATCCGCTGATTTCTATCTTTCGCAAAACTCATATTTGTCGGGAAAATAATCATTTCCTCAACACATTTTTTTATTTTTTAACATTTTATTGATTTGGGGATCTCGCAAAACCCCTGATATTCGACAAGTTTTCTTTCTTTCGTTCACAAATTCTTCGGAAAAAATATATATGGAATCAGTGCCGAACCTATAAAAAAAATTGAAAGTCGGGTTGAACCAACACCCTTAAATAAAAACTACAGATTTTTCTTGTTTTCATGATTGAGGCATTGAAGTGAATTTCGAGTTCCAGTCGTACGAATATCTTCAGCCTTTTATAAGAATTGTATGTCTGATCAAAAGACCATGGCCAGAACATGGGGGGGGGGGGGTACGCAGAGGGACGCATGAGAGTATATGTACTAGGGTGGTCCAACAGACGCTTTTCGAGCTACAAGGAAAGGCACCTCCCAAAAGTTTCCATTTCCGGGGAAAGAAAATCCGTAATGTTTGTTTACGAAATTCGAAGGTTAACACGTGCCACCGGGCACTTCAAAATCCGATTTAATAAAATGGAGAAAATTTGGAATTTTCGAAAAATTGAACTCATGTTCTAAGGTTTCAGCGAAACGTGCCAAACATTTTAATGGTTGAAGAGGAGTGCCTACGAAATAAAAACATACTAATAACTTTTATTTTCAAACCACCCTCCACGCAACTCTCCAAATATGACCCAAATATAAAAAAAAAGAATTACATTAGTACGTGCTTGTTGCTACTTTTAAGCAACTTCCGACGTCTTTTTCATACAAATAATTGCTAATGGACAATTTGAATACGTAAAACTTTGGAACGGCGGCTTCTCCTGTATGGCCTTTTAAATAAACTAACCTAAAACAAAAATTGTTAATCGATAAATTCTAAATGAAAAAGGTTGGGGAAGAGCATTTTCTGACTAATATTACTTTGTTTATGGAAAAAAACAGGCTGAGTTGCACTTTGCGTACCTAACTGAAATCACTGCCTGAATCACTGAAAATTAATTCTGATCGAGTTTACTTTGAAGGCTTCCGTTCAAAAGATTTAATATCAGCACGATAATAATAAAACGAAAGGGGCAAGAAGGTTTTTGCAAAAAATGTGCTAGTGACTGATCATCGAAGAGTGATCAGTCACATCTCGAATCCCTTTTCCAGCTCGGCCTTAAAAAAGTACGTGCTAGTCAGGTATATACTATTTCGTACGTTATGAAAATTAGGAAAAATGAACAAGTTGCAAAAACCTTCTTGTCCCTTTTGTTTTATTATTGTCTTGCTATTATTAGTCATGTTGAACAATTTACATACGCTTTAGAGCTATTTTGAGCAGAAGCCGTCAAAGTAAACAATTACTTCTTCAGTCTATTTTTTGATAACTGAACTGATAATGTAGTTTGTTAATGCTCTTCCGTCACCTTTTTCATTCAGAATTCATCAAATTTTAACCAGTTTTTGTACGTTAGTTGATTGAAAGGGTCATTCTAAAAAGTCACTATTCTAAAGTTTAACTTTTGAATATTTCCTACTACTTTTTAAACAATTTTAAATTTGTTACACAATTATTTACTCCCAAAAATTGAAAAAGTGATCGTATTTTCTGATTTAAATGTAATTGTTTGTCATTGTTTGGAGGAGTAAATTTTTCTAAAGTCATGTAATTATTCAAACAATTATTTATTGTCAATTTTCAAAATTTCTAATTTTAGAAATTTTGAAAATAAACTATAAATAATCGTATTTTCTGATTCAAATGTCAACCTTTGAATATTTCCTATGACTTTTAAAACAATTTTAAATTTTTACACAGTTATTTATTCTCAAAAATGTAAAAAGTAATCGTATTTTCTGATCTAAATGTAATTATTTGTCATTGTTTATAGGAGTAAATTTTTCTAAAATCATGTAATTATGCAAAAAATTATTGTCTATTTTCAAAATTTCTAATTTTAGAAATTTTAAAATTAACAATAAATAGTTGTTTATATAATTACATAATGTTGTTATAAAAACTTATTACTCCAAGCAATGACAAACTATTGCATTTCAATCAGAAAATACGATTATTTCTTATATTTTTAAGTAATAAATAATGGTTTACATAATTGACACACACACACATGTGGGGGGGGGGGTAGGCGTGACTCTTCGGTGGGGAATGGAGTAATGTGAGGAAGGGATATCAAATTTCTAAATTGATCTAGAATTCTCGTGATGTTTATTTAAATAACACGTTCTTTCCACAACACTGCTCCGACCCGGGTTGCTAATCAATCTCTCTAGCAATCACCCCAAGTGAAAATCCACACAAAGTCGTCATGTAAGGTTCCCCACTTGGTTCCATTAGTATCCAAGTTCTTTTATTTCAAGCGTCATTCACTCTACTGACTCTTTTTATTAACTATTTGTCGCCATATTTTTCTGTCCTGGCATACTTCTCTAGCTTCTCATTCACATATTCTAACCATTCTTTCCGTGATAATTGTTTAAAAACTCATGGTAAATATTCAAATTGTCCATTAGTAATTATTTGTATGAAAAAGAGGACGGAAATAGCTAAAAGTAACAATAATACGTAATAATGTAGTTTTTTATTTTTGGGTCATATTTGGGGCACTGCGGAGAGGGTAAGGGTGGATTGGAAATAAAAGTTATAACACCAGAAAATTTTTAAGATCGGTCTTTGTTATTTTGGTCCCGGCTTTTGCTTCGGAGCAGGCACCTGCAATATTAGGTACGGCTATGCCCCGTATACCTGTTTTCTACCTGCGTCGACTTTTTGCAAGTTTGTACAGATTAAAAGTATTCACATGTTAATTAAATAGGATTTTGAAATGCTCGGTGGAACTTGTTAATCTTCGAATTTCGAAAAAAATTACAGATTTTCTTTCTCCGCAAATGGAAACTTTTAGGGGAGTGCAAATCTACATTTTTCTTTTTCAGACTTCTTTGAAAGCATACTTTAAAAATTATATAGCGTGGGGCGAGATGGGCTTAGTTTTCTATTTCACGTCAGTATTTGAAATGTGTAATTTATTTCTTGAAAGTGATTCGTTATATTTATTTTACAAATATTTTCCTTCATAATTTTTCAAAGATGCAAGCAAATAAAAAAGTATATACGGGGTTAGAAGCGAAAATAAAATAGTGCGCCATGCCTGGGGCGGGATGGACCATGCATTGGGATAGAATAAGCCACTTATTAAGATGATTTATTATTGATTATTTATGAGTAAGAGTATTATAAAATTAGAATATTAGAACAGGAAAATTTTTGACGTAAAATTATACAATCCTGACTTCTATCTAAATAAATGTAACAAGTTTCCGACTTTTCCATGTACATTGCCTTCGTAAAAATGAAAGTCTACAGTAAAATAATTTCTAAACACAGTAGACTCATCTACTGTTCGTGATGATGCATTTCGAATATTTTTGGGTTTTAAGTAGTTTTTTTTTCTATATGTGACCTATTGGCCAACCACCAAAATTTTGTTTAATAAAGTTACTTGAGAAATATACTGGAAAATAGTGCTTTCTTTTTGTCTACGGGCAATTCATTTTTTTCTGATACATCGTATGTTTTCACAGAAAAATTGATTTTTCTTGAAAACGGTGAATTATAATGTTCAATAGTACATTAAGAGTCAAATGCAGCCCATTAAAGTGAAAGAAAAAGAGATAATGGAATTTAAAAAAATTAACAGTACATAGTCTGCTTAATGATCTGCCGTTTTGGAGAAAATTTATGTTTCTGGGAAAGCAGACAAGTTCGAATTGAGTGACATCTAAATCTTACGACAATTGTTGACCCCCCCCCCCC
>NC_046664.1:118800513-118809915 GCF_010883055.1 Belonocnema kinseyi
CCCCCCCCCCCCCATGAGCAACGCTTTTTCGGATTTCCTGCAGTTTTTCGCCATTATGTAAAACTAGGGTAGCCGGGTATTAATTTTTTCTACAAAAAAACCGGTTTTCCAGTTCGGCCAATCTAATTTGCAATATTAGCGGGCCTAATAGCAGCAGTCCTTTCTGTCAAAGACCGTCCAGCAGACGATATCAGGTTTCTTTTGTTGTTAATCCTAAATGACAGTAAACGCTATGCTTGGAAAAACATAATGAAGATTTCTACATTTTATGAACATATGATTATTTATAACATGCACGAACAACTGATTTCTGTTTTATTTATGTAATTATTTGCTCATTTGACATGTGTTTGGTAACACATTATTTTATTGTTTCAGATCAAGCGTGTTCTGTCACAGCCCACTGATTACACAATATTAGGCTTTTTTCGTTATTGATTTTGTAAGCTAGTAAAATTAGTAAAAGTTATGCTTGAAAAAATGTATGTACACTCGAAACTCAATTTCAGTACGGTTTCAGGTTTGACCTTCGACTTAAATTAAGCGTCTCCGAACATAAACATAAGCGGCAGTGTTGCTCAACGTGACGCACTTATATAGATAGGCCGTTAGGGCACTGCGCTTTATCGCTATGTTACTTTTATCGCTAATCTCTTTTTTTCGCTATGCTGCTTTGTCATGCATAAGTGACCACGGCACATTCCCCCGCGGCTCTTCCCATTCGAAAACGGCGCGCCGTAAGTCTTGAAACACATCAAGCTACTTTGTGTAAAATTGAAACTCGAGTGCTTGATAATAGTTTCTATCACTATCAAGGAACCCGTGATTATGCATGACATGAACTACGAACTTATCAATTTTTGATGATATAGTTCATTTCTTTAAAAGCCACGTGTTTTGTAATACACTCCTGTTGTTTAACATACAGTGCGACAAGAGACATGAGTTTGATGGAAAATGCCTAAGACGAATGAGTTAATAAAAAAATGATAACTGTGTGTCCAAATATATAGTATATTGTATAGGTATCATCTATCACGGGCGCATTTTTGTATTGGAATCAAGTGATCTGATAAGAGTAGTGTGCCTAATTTGACATATTGGACAAAGCCTGGTTTTTTATCCCATCATTCACGGCCTGAGTTGCAACCAAGTGCATGATGGGGGTTTAACAGAGCCATTATACACGGTACAGTATACCCATTATATACACGGTGACCCATTTTAATCTATAATCCAAAATATCTTCTAAAATACTTTATCTACGAAGAAATGGTTCGGACAAAGGTTGACCAGGACCGACGGGGACATGCCACTACCATCAATTTTGACCTTGAGGTCAATTTTCAATAGGCCTGTGCAAAGTGTTCCGAACCGAACTGGTGCATAATTTAAGGCGCCTCAAAAGTCAATTTGAAAGAAATTCGAAGAGGCTAGATCGAATCGGGAAAAAAAGGATTCCAAATGTGCAATTCGAAAGTCTTTCGAATCGACATACGACGCGTTCAGTTTTTTGATTTGAATTCCGATTCGAACTGACTATATATATTTATTTCTCGTTGTGCCAGTATCGTGAAGGTTTGTTTCTTTGGGTGAAAAAATACTCTTTTATGTTTTTTCAGATAAAAAAAAAATTGTTCAGAAGATGAAAGAATCAAATTTATGTAAAAAATGAGATTTCTTTCTCATTATTATCAATATCAAACCTTGGAATGAGAATGCGTGTTATTTTTGTATATATAAATAGAGAGATAGAGAGAGAGAGGGAAGCTTTTGGTGTCATTAAATAAAATTTTAATACTCAAATTAAATTATTTAACTCTCAATATCCTTTGACCGTAAACTTAAACAATGGAAATCTAGCATGCACTTCTGCTGGTTCAACTGAAATATAATAACCTATCCTACTGTTAATTTTTTATTTTAATTGAATCTTCACAAGTACATCAGCTTTCAAGGTTCAAAAAATAATTTTCTTTAAAAGTTGAAGTGTTTAAAAATAAAGCAAAATAAGTAGTAGTCAGTTTTATATAAAGGGATTGTTAAAAAAATACCTGACACTTTTAGGGATAGAGGTCAACTCCAGTGCTATGCTGATGTTAAAATTGCATATGCATACTATAGAAAAAGCATTATGCAGTGGGTGGGGATGGGAAGTGGGTTAAATTGACAGGAAATGCTCTATATGCAATATATCTATATCCGTCCAAATCTATCTATCTATATATATCTGTATGGAATTGAAATTTAAAATAATGAAACGTCACAGGCAGAAACGTTATATATAAATTAGAAAATATTCGGTATAACATTTTTGCTAGCATATTCTTTACAAATTTACAGTTTCTTACTGCGGAAAGGTTGATTACAAAATTTTACTCATGCATTTAGCGAGGCATTTCGTTCAATGCAATTTTCAAAATAAACTTCCTCATTTTGATAAATTAGTAAATGTTAGCTTCCGTTAAAATTGCTCTTCGAAATAGGTCAATGAGAGTAAGTAGGAATATAATATCTAAGTATAAAAGTGCATTTGTTTCATCAAAACTTTCAAAAACTTTCATAATTAAACAAATTTAGGAAGAGACCCACCATTCTTAGTGCTTCTTGTTTAGTATCCCAATTTTTCAACTCTATGTGGTGTTTCGTGTGATAATAAGTTGGGAAATAAGAAAAGTGGTAGTAAGGTAGGAATCTAGTCACGTGACACACACATCACATGGCCTTAAATAAAATATTAGGGAGTCCTCTGATGGGGTTTGCAATTCACTATAAAAATATGAGTACCCAATTAAGTCAATCAACTGTTCATCGGTAAAATGGCTGTACATGTTCAAATGTCTAGCGCAAAAAAGAAAGGGTCTAACGACTTTAATTTTGAAAAGGAGATGAGTTTCACGTGAATAGCGCGGGTAAAAATAATGAGAACCCTGAGAAAAATTTTCATCATACCGTTTTTATGTAAATACATGAAAATGTAGGCTTTTTAACTCAAAATGACCCTGTTTGACACCTATAGAGAAAAACTACTAACTGACCTCATTATGTGTATGGAGATGTGTGTTATGTTTTAGATTCAAGAAAAACTGAAAACTTTGCGAAAAATACTCAGCGAGACCCGCCTACGTATCTAAGTAGGCGTTTTTTACCTTTAGTCGGCCAGTCACCTCCAGCTTTCTAGCAGGGACTGTGTCGAGCTCAACGAAGCCTAGGCCTGTTGTTCCTCTTTGTCACGTTGATCGTAGAAGGAGCACCAATGCGCTCCCCTAGAACCGCCTTGAGAGCTTCCTGAATATCTGCCACCTCGGTAGTCTCCACGAGGTCGTAAATCACGATTTTGGCTCTTGAGACGAGGTTACGAATATCACCGTTACCTTCAAGAGCCCCTGAGAGAGCGGTTCCAAACCACTCTCTGTCCTCCTTTTTGGCTTTTAGCTCTATAAGAACATTGCCAGTTATTGTCTGCCTGATGGATTTGACAGGTTACAAACCTGAAGACGCAGTCGAACATTCTCTTCGACCACCTCCTCTATGAACGCCTCTTTAGAACCATCGCTGATTCTTTAACCAGCTTTCTAGCCCCATCAGATGTACACTTTCCAGTGCATACGCCCGAAAGCTGCTGATCTCGCAGATCTCCTTTTTGGGCTTGTAGGCCACCCTCAGAAGTTTCTCCATCTTAATAACTTGGTGGGTCCCTTTATCCATAAACTGCTGGCAGGCTTCTGCATTCACCTGCGTCGTGGTTCTTTCCACTTTAGGAGTTCTGCCTCGCCTTTTTCGTTGTACCTGGTGCGTCTCCTCTTGCACCGAAAGGGACCCAGTTCGGGATGGCGTCCTCACAGAAGAGTCTATTCCTGCCATAACTTCCATATCTTCCACAGACAAATTGTAGGATTGCCCCCCCCCCCCAATCCGCGGGGCCGACGTTGACCACCGGGGCTTGGTCTAACCCGATCGGACTAGATGGTGAGATCTTTCCTCACTTGGGGTATATTGTTTTATCAACATCTTTCATGTTCGGTTTGATTTCGGGATTCCTTCCCCTAGGTGTTCTTCTTAGTCTCTCTCCTCTTCCTTCCTTGCCGTCTGGCTTGGGAGGCCCTACCAGTAGCTACGCTACCGCCAGCATAGCAGCCGAAGTCGTTAGAGGAGAAATCAAGCCCTACCGCGACGACAATGCGGGAACACCCTTAGGTACCTACCTACCTGCCCAGTAAATATTACCGGATGCCCAGTACTGGGCATCTGCTGGAAATGCGCCGCAGCACTGGCGCGGTACTGCACATTAGTACTGGTTCTTTACTGGCAAACCGCTGTCATACGAAAATGCTAGAGTTAATTTTTAAAAAATCATTCAATTGTGTTTACGACCAATTATTCATCATCATACGACTCCATATGGTCGAAATATTATTTATAATAAAAAAAAGTAAATCCCAAACTTTGTTTAATTTTAAACACCTTCCATTGCTATGATCTAAAGATATAACATGACAAACATACAAAAAAAAAATTGATTGCGAGTATTTTCTCTGTGAATCGTAATGGTCCTGCTTAGAATGAATACTCAATCTTACATTTTCAAACATTATATTACAAATAAAATTTCTACAACTCCCGGGTTTCGAACCTACGTCTAAACCTGAACCTATCGCCTAGCAGATGAGAATATTCACCATTACTATATTTCTATACCTTAATAATTTAAGGTCAGTGCAAAAACCATCCTCATAAGTCACAGCTCAAAAAAGTAAAAAATAATTTTTGAACTCTTCTTTTTCATTAATGTTCTAATTATTATATGACATCATATAGATGTAAAATAAATTAACTGTCAATGGGAATATAAATAAAATAGTTTTTAAATAGATAATTTAAATCAGGTAAAATTTTTAGGGTTTCGTATTCCCGGGCTGAATACCTTATAGTTTCGGTCAGGTGTCCGTCCTTCCCCCTTCGTACAAAAGGGCATACGCGTCAACATTTGGCAGAGCAAAAGGAAATAAGCGCCAAAATTGGACACAGAAAAAATGCGTAAACGCCCACATTTTTTTCCAACAAATTTTTTTCAAACAATTTTTTTTCAAACCTATTTTTTTTTTTAATTTTTCATCTTTTTTTTCAAACAATTTTTTTCGCGCCTACTTTAACTATTTTTTTCATGCAATATTTTTTTTCGCGTTTTAGACCATTTTAAGATTTCTGATAATGACATAAAATTTCATTTTTAATTGCTTTTAATGTATTTTAGACTATTTTACAAGGGTGAAGAATTACGTAAACTATAATTTCTTCTGAACATTTACAATTTATCGTAAAGATGAAAATTATAATTATTTTCCTTAAACAAAAACAGAGAAAAAATTTGTTTTCGAAATATTTGTATTTATAGTTATTCGAAAATTTAGAACACACGAACCATATTTTTTATATTTTTCCATTCACAATCACCGTGTTATGAGCCTTTAATTCCCTCTGAAAAGTAATCGTTAGGAACCCTGTTGAATTGAAAGCCATATAATATACATAAATAAATATATAAATACATACATAAAAGAGTTTCTTTCAAATATTTTTTCTGCTAAATAGGTTTCGAATTTCTTATTTCATCTCTATGACATATTTTTCCCTGTCATATGCAGAAGGTCCTAGAATTTTGTCAATTATTAACAAACATATATGTGCGTGTGTGTGTTCGTGTGTAATAATGGTTTGTTCAGTCTAGACTATATACAGCGCATTTTACACTGCTGACACAACAAGATGCCGATTCGCAAAACTTTCCTACTGCCGAATTCGAATCGGTTTTCTTTCGTTTCGAATTGAACGCGTCGAAGGACGATTCGAAAGACTTTTGAAATCCCTACTTCGAATTGGTTTTCTTTTGATTTAAACTGAGGGTGTTGAATGGCGATTCGGAAGAATTTCGAACTCTCTACTTCCCATCGGTTTTATTTAATTCAAACTGAGGGATTTCAAATATCGATTTGAAAGACTTTCGAACTGCCTAGTTCACTTCCGATTTTTTTTCGATCTAAACTTAGCTATGTCGGTTCGGAAAAAAACCGATTCGATTTGAATAATGAATAGGTCTAATTTTCAAGGTCAAATGGAGGTAAGACCCTTTTCTTAAATGAGAACCCCTATTTTATACTGCGGATTTGAAAAGAGCGGGAAATTTCACGTTAAACATGACCTGTGGAAAAATGGGTTTCGTGGCCTTGGAAAGGTAAAAAAATGAAGGTCAAATGTCTGAGAAACGACCAGATGCCCGTTTTCTGAATTGTCTTGGTTTTTCGGGGTAAACAAACGTTCAAGATGCTTGACAAAAGTTGATGAAATGTTAAGGTGTACATCGACTTGACTATCATGACCTTTATGTCAATTTTGAAGGTCAAGCCGATTTTTCTTAGATTGAACATTGTAGACTTCAGGCTTTTTCCTTACTTTTAGCGTTACCCAGAAATAACGGCGTGCAGATGGTAAGTTCTGTTTCCGTTGGGGTGCTTTCTTGTCGTGAGTTCCCTTTGCCTCTCACGTTTCTGGTGGTTGATTAACGTGAGTCCCCTTACCGCTCACCATCACTACCAGTGTTACAATCAGCCACGTAGTAACTGTTCAAAGTGCTCTCCATTGGCTTGAAGACACAAACGTGGACGTCTTTCAAAACCATCCATAGTTTTCAACAAAGTCTCATGAGAGGCGACTGCGCAAGTTGCCCGATTCCTTTTCATCAGATCTTATCTGGTTGTGGCTCGCTGAGGAAAAACTACATTTTTATTATAAAACCATAAAAATAAATCAGGTGATGTTAGATCTGGTGAGCAGGGGCGCTATTCGAATGGACCTCCTCGCCCAATCTATCTCTCATTTAAATTTAAGTCAAAAAACTCACGTACGATGAGTGAAAAATTTGGCGGAACACCATCTTGTTGGAGCCACACTCTTTGTTTTGTTGCTAAGTCGGCGCTCCCCAATAGGCCGGATTTTCGTCTGACCAATAATGGCAATTATGTCTATTGAGCTGTCCTTCACTCTAGAATTTACTTTCATCTGAGAAAATTACATATCAAAAGAAACTAGGATCATTCTGTACCATTTGCAAAGCCCATTGACAAAAATTAATACGCGCTAAAATATGATGGGGCCTTGAGGCTTGCTCTAGAGTAATGTGGTAAGCATGATAGTTCAGAGATCTTACAATTCTTGATACTGTACTTTGTGGTATACCTATCTCTCTTTCAATTTGTCGAGTACTGATTTGTGGATCAACATGAACATCTGCTAGAACAGTTACAGCTCGTACATCATTTTCGTTGTACTCATGGTGTCGCCGTTCACGAACAAGAATCCCATTGCGAGCTCTTTCAGTCAAATCACTTATTGTGAAATTATTAAGATGTCATCTGCCTGGAAAACGTTCAGCGTAAAGTCTTGATGCAGCGGCGTAGTTAACGTGACATTTCCCTAAAATTAGGATCATATCAACGATTTCAGTACGTAAGTAATCAGCCATATTGCGAAATTTCTTTGGGACCAATCGAAATATCACACAAATTGACAATACCTAATTTTCGTTTTCCAATTTTTAATGATTCAAATTACGAATATGGAATCGGCAGCATTTAGAATTTTGAAATAATAAATTTTTCCAGCATGAAGCTTCCATCAAGATTATTATTTCAATACATAAAAAAGCTCAACACCAAATGGTATTGAGGCCAGAAAGAAGCATCAATATTAGGGAAAGAAATGCCTCGCGATGGAGTGTAAATTTAGTCAACCACTCTAACGAAAAATAAATGCCTGCCATTAAACTGCGATCGGTCAGGACGTACAACCAAAGTTAAAATAATTCAGCTTATAAGCTATATTGACAACCGGTGGATAAATGAACCTTTTGTTTGGTGGATGAAAGGTCCATTAGGACTATAATACAGCAAAGTTTCAATCCGATCTAAAACAAAATTAATTTTACCATTTTTCAAACCTTTTCAAGGTCACAATAATTATTTTCGGGTTTTGAGTGGGCGTTCATACAAAAACCTTTTCTGAACCCATTGTCAATATACTCATGTCTCGGAAGCAACTGAAAGTGTATATGTTTTATGTTCGGAGAAAACTGATTAAACGTGAGTTTATGGCAATATTTCTCGTAAAGCAATTCTTCGAAGTTCCAATTTCAAAAATGCTCATGCTAAACATTTCTACGTTTTATATTTCATGGGTCGGAATTTATATTTCATTTCGTTTCATATTTCATGGGCCGGACCCTGACAAAGGTCCGATCCAAGGTAGCGTATTATATAAGACTTTCCTATCTGAGGGTTTCCGGGGGTGGGAAACACGATGGTTTATTTTTTTTTCTCGACCCCGTCAATCCGCAAACTGGCCAAAAACCATAATGGCTCAACGTCTCTACAAAAGTCAGAATAAATCTCTACGTCCACGTCGCTGGCTCTGGGTGATGCTGTTGGAAGGTGTAATGAGTCATAAACAATTGTTCATAAGACACATATGGATAAGTACCGGGAATCTGCTTATACAATTAATTGAATTTACTCAAATTATAAGTCAGGGCAATGATTCCTCGCAAATAAATAATTTTGCAGTCTTCTGGTAACTTACACAAACAAGAACAAATTCTAACTAACTGTAGCAAAAATGTTAATTTTATAGTATTCAGCGTCCTTGAAAACGAGGATTAACTTAATTTTAGCTAAATTTGAGGTTACTTATACGTATTGACCTCAACCGTCTTATATAAGATTTCCCGTCCCTCTAGAGGTTAAATTAATCATTTCTTCAATTGGCGCGTGATTTTAGGATATTCTTTTCTTATTTTAGATGCAGCGCTTTCCTTTATACACCGATCAGCAAACAACGTAAGGTGTGTGAATAAAAATCTATAAATAATGAAAATTTCTACGCTTTATGAGCAAACGATTATTTATAACATGCACTACCAACTAATTTATCTGTGCATTAAATAAATTATTTGTTCAGTTTCCACGTATTTTTTCTATTGTTTCAGATCCAGCGCTTTCTTTCACACACGATGCAGCAAATAATGTGAGGTTTGTTCCCTGAATAATTTATAACACAGTAAAAGTCACTTTAAAAGAAATGCATAAATGATGCAAATGTCTACGTTTTATGAGCACATGATTATTTACAACATGCACTACCAACTGATTTATTTTTATTAAATTATTTATTTGCTCAATTGTCGCGTGCTTTTAAGACGTTTTTTATGGTTTCAGATGCAGCATTTTCCTTCATGAACCATTCAGCAAAAATGTCAGGTGTGTTTGATTAATAATTTTAAACTCAGTAAAAGTCACGTTTAGATAAGTGCATATATCATGAAAATTTCTACGAATTATGAGCATATGATTA